>NC_089792.1:647644-685144 GCF_040412425.1 Macrobrachium rosenbergii | reverse complement strand
TGCTGTTTGTGATTATGATTGCAGACATAGACAGTAATGTTAAGGACTCAGTAGTAAGCCATATGACACAAGAATAAGTAGAGAAACATGTGATGAAGATAGAACTCACTAAAAGAGACCTAAACAAAATATATAAATGGGCAGTTAAATAGGATGGTATTTAACTCTGATAAATTTGAATCAATGAACTATGGTGATAAAGTAGGAATGCTATATGCATATAAAGGATATATGAGACAATCACAAACAAGGAAGCAGTTAAAGACCTTGGTGTGATGTTGAACAGGAATATGTTATGCAATGATCAAATAGCAATACTATAGGCAAAATGCAAAGCAAATAATAAATTCACTCAAAACAACTGAACACATGATTATGCTTTATAAAATAGATGCCTGAATAAATGTTACGCCATTCAAAAGGTTATTTAGTGTACAAAGGTCATTTACAGCTAGAATAGAAGAAGTTAAGGATCTTGACTACTGGGAAAGACTACAATTCTTAAATTTAAACTGTTAAAGAAGAAGAGGACGCTACATGGTAATCCAGGAAACAGATAGAAGGAATTAGCAAAAACATCATGGAGCTAAAAATTCAGAAATTCAACAGAGGTAGATTAGAAGTGCCCAAAAATAAAGAAAACCAGGAAAGCACACAGGACATTAATCCACCACGCACCAATCGATAATCAGTTCAATGGCTACCAGCTCATCTGAGAACAATGAATCTTTATAAATGTGAGAATAAGTTCGACAAATTTCTCTGGAAAATCCAAGATTGGAAAAAATTACCGGAAGACAATTCTCTAGAAACACCTGAGGACCTAAAAAAGGTCTTTAAAACAATTCTCTGGAAAAACCTAAATATAAAAAAAAATTAGAACAAATCTCTGATAAAATATACACAAACACAAAAAAATTACATAATAAATTTCTCTGAACGCATCTCCAAACATGCCTAAAAAACAAATTTAGAACATATTCTCTGGAGAAACAGCAATAAAAAATTTAGAACAATTCTCTGAAGAACAAAAGACCTGAAAAAAAATTTAGAACAATTTCTGGAAAAACCGCAATAAAAATTTAGAACAATTCTCTGGAAAAACGTAAAAAAAAAAATTAGAACAATTCTCTGGAAAAACTGTAAAAAAAATAAAATAAAACAATTCTCTGGAAAAACGTAAAAAAAAAATTTAGAATAATTCTCTGATAAAATCGTAAAAGAAAAAGAACAATTCTATGGAAAAACCGTAAAAACAAATTTAGAACAATTCTCTGGAAAAACCGCAATAAAAAATTTAGAACAATTCTCTGGAAAACCAGCAAAAAAAAAATGAGAACAGTTCTCTGGAAAAACGGCAAAAAAAAATTTATAACAATTCTCTGGAAAAAAAAAACAAAAAAAAAAAAATTAGAACAATTCTCTGGAAAAAGCAAAAAAAAAAATTTTTTTAGGACGATTCTCTTAAAAACAGCCGAAAAAATAAAACAATTCTCTGGAAAAACCGCGAAAAAAATTTTGAACAATTCTCAGGAAACACAGCAAAGAAAGTTAGAACAATCCTCTGGAAAACCTAAAAAAAAAATTTTTTAACAATTCTCTGGAAAAACAATAAAAATAGGGAATTTAGAAAACAATTCTATGGAAAACTTTGACTTTTTTTTTTTTGCTCAGAATTTCCCGTGGGAAAAGAAGTCTACTATTAGACAGTGAGGAACAACAGCGTCATTGAAGATAATTATGTTATAATTTTTTTTTTTTTGCGAGAGCGCGCAGAAGAGAATATTTTTGTTTTTGGTTGTCATGAGAGAGAGAGAGAGAGAGAGAGAGAGAGAGAGAGAGAGAGAGAGAGAGAGAGTATTGGTTTATCGCTGATGATCTAAATCTGTAAATATTAAAAAGAACAAGATAATGACACAGTTAAAAAGAACAGAGAGGTTATCGTTGATGATCTAAATCTGCAAACATTACAAACAGTAACACAGCCAACAGAGAGAGAGAGAGAGAGAGAGAGAGAGAGAGAGAGAGAGAGAGAGAGAGAGAAACTGGTCTATCGTTGATGATCTAAAGTTTGTAAATATTAAAAATAATAGGATACTGACACAATCAACAGAGAGAGAGAGAGAGAGAGAGAGAGAGAGAGAGAGAGAGAGAGAGAGAGAGAATTTGTTTGTCGCTGATGATCTAAATCTATTAAAAAAAAAAAAAAATGTTAAGTACTGTGTTTATCAACGACCCAGCCGTTATCGGATCTAGATAGCGGTTTTTATCGTAGTTTCTGCGAATCTGTCAGATAGACAATACTAATTTTCCTCCAATATTTTGAAATTCCTCTTATCACTATAAGCCCTGAATCAGAGTGGGAATCAATAGGAAAAGATTCTTACTTTCCATGGTAAGATTCGAAACCACGCGCGCTCGTAAAAGTGGTTTTTAAACTGTAGTGGTTAAAATCACTAGCAGATCGGGGTGGGGGTGGGGACCTGGGCACGAAAAAATAACCCCAAAATAGTAATATTGAAAAAAATAAATGAGAAAAAATAAAAAGAAAAAATAAAAATCTATTATTGAAATAATAGAATTTTAGAAAAAATAATAATCATAAATGTATACATACATAATATATAAAATTATATAAAAAATAAAAATATTATATAAATAATAGAATTTTGAGAAATTATATATATAATATATATATATATATATATATATATATATATATATATATATATATATATATATATATATATATATATATATATATATATATATATATATATATATATAAACATCGTTAGCTTGTACTGTACATACTCAAACCAGAGAAAGAAAAATACTGAACCGATTGTAAACAGTGTAAACATTCTCTTCTCTCTCTCTCTCTCTCTCTCTCTCTCTCTCTCTCTCTCTCTCTCTCTCTCTCTCCTAAGTATGTCATGGGCAGTAGTCAAGTCTCTGACCTGCGATGTGAGAAATCCTCTCGACTAGACTAAAGTCTTGGAAGAATCTCGAGCGAGGAATGCGTTGTTTTTCCAGAGCTTTATCTCTCCATTCGTTCCAGGGTGAGAGAGAGAGAGAGAGAGAGAGAGAGAGAGAGAGAGAGAGAGAGAGAGAGAGAGATGGGAATGGTGAGAGGAAGTAGGCACTAAGTATCGCGTCAAGACTGGATCGAGAGGAAAGAAGTCTGTGTCTTCAGATAACTCGACTCGACTCAACGGACACCGATTTTCTGTCTTTTGTTGAGATTGGTGTTTGTGTCAAGGAGGGTGTTTGTGTGTATGGCTGTGTGTGGGTGTATATATATACATATACATATATATATATATATATATATATATATATATATATATATATATATATATATATATATATATATATATATATATATATATACATATACATATACTATAAATATATATGTTATATGTTATGAGGACAAAAATAATGGCTGTTAAAAAATTATGCGTTTTTGCCTAGGGAACATTTTCCTTAATGCCCACATTGTCATTCCCTGGGGAAATTCCAAGGGTAAAAACCCAGCTCCAAATAAAAAAAAAAAAAAAAAAAAAAGGGGGCAGAAACTTCCGCACGTTATTTGAAAGTTAAAAAAATAAGAGAAAATTCTTCCATGATACGAAGACAACAAGACAACCGCAAATCCTAAGGATATGGGAGGAAAAATGTTTTGAACCACTTTTTACCTTGATTAGAAAAGAGAAATAATCTTGTCATTTTCCTTTTTAGTTTTCTGTAAAAGAAAACTATTGTGCCGGCTATGTCTGTCCGTCTGCACTTTTTTCTGTCCGTCCTCAGATCTTAAAAACTACTGAGGCCAGAGGGCTGCAAATTGGTATGTTGATCATTCACACCCAAATCATCAAACATGCCAAATTGCAGCCCTCTAGCCTCAATATTCTTTATTTTATTTAAGGTTAAAGTTAGCCATAATCGTGCGTCTGGCAACGATATAGGACAGGTTACCACCTGCCCGTGGTTAAAGCTTCACGGGCCGCGGCTCATACAGCATTATATCGATAACACCGAAAGACAGAACTATTATCGGTGGCCTTGATTATAAGCTGTACAGAAAACTCGACTGCGCCGAAGAAACTTCGGCGCATTTGTAATTTTTTTCTGTTTTGTGTTTTAGATGCGTTCATTGCATACGAACAGACGGACAGAGTTGTCTTCAACAAGACTTCGTCCTCTAAATATATCATAACTCATCCCTTTATTTGAGAAGGATCTGGTGCCTGCCACGACAGATCTCTGACGTTGGAGCACAAAAATCTTGATCATCAACGACAGGGAACCTAAGGGCTAAATCTGTGGCTGGTAGTCTGAGAAAAAAAAAAATATGGTATAATATTTACGGGTTCATCTCATATTCCAAGACGATTATTAGAATTTTATTAATATCTAGGATTTCATTTTAATTTTTAGTTTTCTGTAAAAGAAAACTACTGTGCCGGCTTTGTCTGTCCGTCCGCACTTCATTCTGTCCGTCCTCAGATCTTATAAACTACTGAGGCTAGAGAGCTGCAAATTGGTATGTTGATCATCCACCCTCCAGTCATCAAACATACCAAATTGCAGCCCTCTAGCCTCAGTAGTTTTTATTTGATTTAAGGTTAAAGTTAGCCATAATCGTGCTTCTGGCAGCAATATAGGATAGGCCACCACCGGGCCTTGGTTAAAGTTTCATGGGCCGTGGTTCATACAGCATTATACCGAGACCACCGAAAGATAGATCTATTTTCGGTGGCTTTGATTATACGCTTTAGCAGCTGTAAAGAAAACTCGATTGTTTCTATTAAGATTTCTTCACATATGTCCTCCAACAGTGTTCCTAATAACTGATTTTTAATATGAAATTTATCCAGTAACTAGATACTAAAACAAAGGGAAGCTTAAATAACCAACATGTCATCCGATACAAAGCCTACTCAGCTATGAGTGATTCTAGATGACTCATTACATCAGCAAAATTATTCTAGTCACTGGAATACGTACCATTTGAGTGGGTGAGTTCCTAACACTAAGAAGGAATGTCACAAAATCAATGGTTACATTACGAATTTAATCAAGCTTATCAGTTGGTCATCACAAAGAACAGCAATCTATTATTATTATTATTATTCAGAAGATAGATTTAAATCCATTTTTGCTCAGATAGATCCAAATAATTTTTGTTGATATATTTAAATCCTTTTTGCCCAGATAGATTCAAATCCCTTTTTACTCAGTTTGATTCAAATCCATTTTTGCTCAGATATATTTAAATACTTTTTGCCCAGATAGATTCAAATCCGTTTTTGTTCAGACAGATTCAAATCCCTTTTTGTTCAGATAGATTCAAATCTCTTTTTGCTCAGAGATTCAAATCCCTTTTTGTTTAGCTAGATTCAAAACCTTTTTTGTTCAGATATATCTAAAACCTTTTTGCTCAGATAGATTCAAATCCCTTTTTGTTCAGATAGATTCAGATCCCCTTTTGTTCATACAGATTCAAATCCCTTTTTGTTCAGATAGATTCATATCCCTTTTTGCTCAGATAGATTCAAATCCCTTTTTGTTCAGATAGATTCAGATCCCCTTTTGTTCACACAGATTCAAATGGCTTTTTGTTCAGATAGGTTCAAATGCCTTTTTGTTCAGACAGATTCAAGTCCTCATCCATAAGGAACAAGTCCACAAGGCCACTGACTTGAAATTCAAGCTTCCAAGGAATATGGTGTTCATTTGAAAGAAGTTACAGAATATGAAATACAGAACGAAGAGATCATCTATTACAAAAAGGATAAATTAATGTTAATAGATAAATAGATCAAAATACAAATAAACAATTAACGTACAAGGTGAACTGCTTAAGGCCAGTAATGCATTTTATCAAAACAGCGCCAGTTTTCGACTACATGTATAATAAATTTGATTAATCCTCCGAAGCGAGAACCAATCCCCACCGCCCCGGGATCATTAATCTTGCAATAAGAGAAATGACTGCTAATTCAACCGCGAACGCAACAAATCTCACGGAGGATGCTTATGAATCCCTCGGGGTTAATGAATGAAAAATCACCACTTTCCGACAGCCTTCTATCGTATTTTGCAGATTGAAAAGAAGAATAAAAAAATAATAATAAAACTGGTGCCATGACAATGCTGATCATATTTCTTCGTCTCATGTTTGAAGTTTCTGTTGAAAGATTTCTCCGTTGTGCAACAGTGATTTTCATTTCTGAACAAATGAGGATTTGAATCTGTCTGAACAAAAAGGGATCTGGACCTGTCTGAACAAAAATGGTTCTGGATCTGTCTGAACAAAAGGCATTTGAATCTGTATGAGCAGAAAGGATTTAAATATATCTCAACAAAAAGGGATTTGAATCGACCTGAACAAAATGGGATTTGAATATGTCTGAACAAAAAGGGATCTGGATCTGTCTGAACAAAAAGGGACTTGAATCTACCTGAACAAAAAAGGATTTGAATCTGTCTGAACAAAATGGGATTTAAATCTGTCTGAACAAAGAGATTTGGATCTATCCGAACAAAAAGGAATTTGAATCTGTCTGAACAAAAAGGAATTTGAATCTGTCTGAACAAAAAGGAATTTGAATTTATATGAACAAAAAGGGATGTGAATCTATCTGAACAAATAGGGACTTGAATCTATCTAAACAAAAAGGGATTTGAATCTGTCTGAACAAAAAGGGATTGGAATCTGTCTGAATAAAAAGGGATTTGAATCTATCTGAACAAAAAAAATAGGATCTCAATCTGTGCTAAAAAAAAAAAAAAAATAGGATCTCAATCTGTCTGAACAAAAAGGGATTTGAACTGAATCTATCCGAACAAAAAGGGATTTGAATCAATCTAGTGAGGTCAGATGAATAATTGATATCGCGGACGGTCATATCTGATTTTTGGCAAGAGGTGTAACCGGAATAGATGGTTTTCAGAATTATGGAGGCTTTGGTTCTGGTCTAGAGAGCTGGAGTTCATTTTTCCACTTTATTGTTACAGATGGACCCCACTGGGCTCTTAATCATCCACTATCAATCTGGGGGAATGAGATCGTTCTGTATACAATAGGTGGTAAAATACATGGTCTAATAAATATTATATAACGGCCATTAACGGGTGTAAAGCAGTGCCGCTGTAAAATTGTCTATTCAAAGACTTATGGGATGATAAAAGATAAATCTTACAGTATACTCTTAATAGCTAACTTTATCATTATTTTCGTCTCACTGACCAGTTTTAAACAGCGCCAAATACATTTTCTCTGCAAAGTCTCATTCTCCTCAACAGATTCTTCCGTCTTTTCTTTACATCACATTTCATGTTTGTTTATTTTTTTATTCCTTCCCCTCCATTCTATCATTCACTCTCTAGTTCCATCTCCCTTCTGCATTGAATTCTTGCCCTCCATTCGCTGACAATTACGTGTCATCAGTTCTTTTGTCTTGTTCTGTTAATGACAGGTTTATTGAACTGTATTTTCCTCGGCCGTCAATCCACTTGTTCCAAAGTCAAATCCTGTCCTTCAATCCAACTTTCTTGGCTCAATCTCTCGCATGTCAACTCCCCCCATCTATTTATCTCTCCGCTATAAATTAAACAAGTAAAAAAATGCGACGAGTTTTCTGTACATCTTATAATCAAGGCCACCGAAAACAGATCTATCTTTCGGTGGTCTCGGCATAATGCTGTATGAGCCGCTGCCTATGAACTTTAACCACTGTCCGGTGGTGGCCTGACCTATATCGTTGCCAGACGCACGATTATGGTTAACTTTAACTTTAAATAAAATAAAAACTACTGGGGCTAGAGGGCTGCAATTTGGTATGTTTGATGATTGGAGGGTGGACGATCAACATACCAATTTGCAGCCCTCTAGCCCGAGTAGTTGTTAAGTTCTGAGGGCGGACAAAAAAAGTGCGGACGGACAGACAAAGCCGGCACAATAGTTTTCGTTTCAGAAAACAAAAAGGTTAAAATTATACATCTTTTTTAAATATGTTCGTAGGGTATATTCAAGGCAGTGCAATGAAATTTTGCCAGACCAGAGTATGAGCAAATAAGATGCGATTTCAAATATCCGAGGAAGAGAGAAGCAGCTGAAGACATCGATTTCAAACGACACTCGATGAGAGGAAATAAGCGTGAACTCAATTCACCTGTAAGACCATTCATTCTGAAGGTGAGTTATGGTTACCAACAGAACTGTCATGACAATATTTATAGCCTTGCTTCGCATCACGTACAATGAACCTCCAGGGCGATTCTCCAAGACATTTATCACATTATTTATGAGACAGAAATGCAACGTACAAATCAGCCGTAAATGCAGACACAAAAATATGAAATAAATGTCAGTAATCATTATGTTAAGGAGACGTGAGATACAGTGTGTGGTAACTACGTGTTTTAGCAATACTTTTGTTCATAGGAGTTATCAAGAATATCTAAACTAATTTTCAAACAGTATTTTCATTAAAAGATGTTATAATGGTTATGGCTACCTCGGTCTTTCTTGCAAACACAGCAACGTCAAATCAAATATTATAAAAAGCAAGTAAAAAATGCGCCAATGTTTCTTCGGTGCAATCGAGTTTTCTGTACATCGTATAATCAAGGCCACCGAAAATAGATCTATCTTTCGGTGGTCTCGGTATAATGCTGTATAAGCCGCTGGCCATGAAACTTTAACCACGGCCGGATGGTGGCCTAACCTATATCGTTGCCAAGAGCACGATTGTGGCTAACTATTTAACCTTAAATAAAATCAAAACTACTGAGGCTATACGGCTGCAATCTGGTATGTTTGATGATTGGAGGGTGGATGATCAACATACCAATTTGCAGCACCCTAGCCTCAGTAGTTTTTAAGATCTGAGGGCGGACAGAAAAAAACTACAGATAGAAAAGTGCGGACGGACAGTCAAAGCCGGCACAATAGTTTTCTTTTACAGAAAACTAAAAGCAAATATACACCATACAATGTTGCATTCTCAATGTAATGATGCTTTAATTAAAAGATTTCCAACTCTCGCTTTCTTTCTATGTTTATATAAATATATTTTTCAGTTACGGAGACGATTTTGGAAAGAAGGGTAACACTGGAACAAACATTTTATTGTTCCTTAATGACAGTCCAAGAACCTTCTGGTATGCTCCTAGAACAAGCAACTCTTTTTATTCTGATTTCAAACACGCTACTAGAACTAGTAACTCCTTTTATCCTGATTCAAACCGACGCAAGCAGGTTATGCAAAAAAAGTCGCAGAATCTTTTGCAAATCCCTTTTTAACGTCCAAGTAAAAAAAAAAGGGGGAAACGAACATGACAGTGCAGTCGCCATTATCATCTAAATCGTTATAATTACACCCGCAGGCTGGCTGGACGTTTTCGAAGGTTCCCAAGACAAAAGAGAGCCAGTCAGACCAAGGCCAAGAGAGACAGGGTCTGCCCACTTCCCCCAAAACCCCCCATGCAGGCGAAGCTTTGTCTGCCTCCTTATTGCGTCAGCAGGTGGATTGCAAAAATGAGCAGGTACCTCTAAGATACGTCATCGCTTACGTAGTTACCCCAGGTGGGAGGCGACTCCGCCCCATTGGGTAGACCTTGTCTCTCTTGGCCCTGAGTCAGACCTTCTTCAGAAAAAAATACATGAGCGTCTTTAAGCCAAGGGACAACGCAAACGATGACACTGGAAGAAGTTCTGCATGAAACTAACGGGCTGTCAAATCATTTCGCAGACGATAAAAGGCGAAGGAAGGAGCCGGATTTAAACAAAAATATATATGTCCATTCTCCCAAGGATTTTCAAAGTAATTCCTTCCCCCGCCCCCGTCCCTCCGTAATAACTCTTTTCCGTTTCCCTTCTAACGAAAGAGGTCGTTTGCGAGGATACAATTATCTTCGCGAAAGCGACAAAGACGAACTTGGTTTTCTCTTCAGCTTTCAAATGTCAGGGGTCGTGGTGATGGCTATGTGACATAGAATAAAATGGGGAAATATAAATACAAATTTTAACAAGTAAAAAATGCGCAGAGGAATCTTCGGTGCAGTCGAGTTTTCTGTGCGGCCGCTACAGCGCATAATAATCAAGGCCACCGAAAATTTTCGGTGGTCTCGGTATAATGCTGTATGAGCCCGGCCCACGATACCTTAACACGCCCCGGTGATGGCCAATCGTGTATCGTTGTCAGAAGCACGATTATGGTTAACTTAACTTTAGAATAAAATCAAAACTACTGAAGCTAAAGGGTTGCAATTTGGTATGTTTGATGATTGCAGGGTGAATGATCAACATGCCAATTTGCAGCCCGCTGGCCTCAGTGGTTTTTAAGACCTGAGGGCGGACAGAATAAAGTGCGGACGGACAGAGAAAGCCGGCACAATAGTTTTCTTTTACAGAAAACTAAAAAGTGTAAGAGGATTTATTCAAAGTTGAAGAAGCAGTGAGATTTCACCTGAATATCCTTCTGCATTTTATTTACTTCCCTCATTCTTGCTAAAATAAAATAGGGAGCTACAAGCACAAAGCGAAAAAGCAGAAGGATTTTCTCTTAAGAAAAATCACGTATATGTTAAAACCTTTGTAAATTCTAAACTAAGTTAGTGCTGAAACATTTCAAGTTAAAGATGAAGTGAAATCCCACCCAGATGCCCTTTTCCTGTCATCTCATTTCTTCCGTCGCAAACAATGCGAGTCCACTCCCAGATAACTCCCCAGAGATTAAAAAGGAATAAAAGTACAGATCTACTGTATATAATTGCTGGGGAAATGACTGCACATAAATTGGACTGCAAATGGAAGGAAATTACATAATTGTTTCCATCGAACACTTTGATGTTGTAGCCATTTCAAACGAACCCATTAACTTCGCTTATCGCTTTGATTGCTCCATAAAAACATTTTTGTAGACAGGTGCCCCGTCATATCTTTGATTCTCACTCGACTGACCAGGGTGTCTGTCTCTCTCTCTCTCTCTCTCTCTCTCTCTCTCTCTCTCTCTCTCTCTCTCTCTCTCTCTCTCTCTCTCTCGCTGGAAGTCTGAACATTGCTCTTCTCCAGTTCTGAATGCTTGTGAGAATGGAGTCAGATCTGTAAAGGCTGCGTCCACACTAGAGTAAACTGTCATAAACCTGTCCCCAACTTGTTGCATACATATTACAATACGTCAACCTTTTCCAGTTCTGAATGCTTGTGAGAATGGAGTCAGATCTGCAAAGGCTGCGTCCACACTAGTGTAAAATATGTCATAAACATGTCCCCAACTTATCACTTACATATTACAAGTCAACCTTCTCCAGTTCTGAAAGCTTGTGAGAATGGAGTCAGATCTGTAAAGGCTGCATTCACACTACAGTAAAATATGTCATAAAATGTTCCCAACTTATCACACACATATTACAACAAGTCAACCTTTTTCCAGTTCTGAATGCTTGTGAGAATGAAGTCAGATCTGTAAAGGGTGCGTCCACACCACGGTCATATATGTCATAAACATGTCCCCAACTTGTTGCATACATATTACAAGAAGTCAACCTTTGTCCAGTTCTGAATGCTTGTGAGAATGAAGTCAGATCTGCAAAGGCTGTGTCCACACTAGAGTAAAATATGTGAGAATGAAGTCAGATCTGTAAAGGGTGCGTCCACACCACGGTCATATACGAGTATGTCATAAACATGTCCCCAACTTGTTGCATACATATTTCAACAAGTCATCCTTCTCCATTTCAGAATGCTTGGTCTCCATTTCAGAATGCTTGGGAGTATGGAGTCAAACCTGTAAGGCTGCATCCACACTATAGTAAAAAGGCCATAAACACATGTCGCCAACTTATCGCATACATATCACGACAACGAATGTAGGTGGAGAACGAATCTCTGGCAGAAACTGGATAATCAAATGAAACACTAGTTAGGACTACCAACAAATCATCGACTTGTATTCAACGGGTCTCTGATGTGTTTGCAATAAGTTGCCTACAAGTGTTTATGACAAGTTTTATTGTACTGTAGATGTACCCTAAGACACTAGTAAGGACTACCAACAAGTCGTCAACTTGTATCCAACCTGTTTGCGATGTGTGTGCGATAAGTTGCCGACAAGTGTTTACAACATATCTTACAAAAATTATCTTGTTCCTAAATATGCATTCAAAAAATTCTTCTAAAAAGAATTTTGTCAAAATAACTAATAACTTGGTAAACATTTCAACCAGAATAGGTGATTTTGATGCCATATTTTTTAACTACCGATTCAGAAATAATGAGATGGAAAATATAATACCCTCTAAAATATCTGTTTCAGGCGGCATACACCTATGTGAATGAAAGTAATCCATTCCTAAAGGAACCACTTCCCCCCCACCAAAAAAAAAAAAAAAAACTGACCTTCAACTCAAACTGATACAACCAGCATTACAAATATGACAAGTGCCATTCAGTATCAAATCTCCGTCGAGTTTCACTGATTAGCTAATACACCAAAAGAAACAAAGCGTGGAATTCAGAATCGACTTTCTCATCGACTTTCTCATCATGTCGTTCCTGATGGAAGAGCGGTTTCAATTTGATGGCGTTTTTCCCATTGGGTCTACACCACCTCGCATTGGCAGTGAGAGGATCAATACGCCCCTGATCCTGCAATCAACGGAGGTAAACAACGGTGTGTGATGTTAGCACGTGCAGTGGATCAGCTAGTGACAGCCGTGGAATAGTAGTGCTGTCAATATATATATATATATGACTCCCATGCTGCTGTTTGTTTAGAGTCGTGTGAGTGTGGTGGTAAACACAACCACTACAGATTTGTGATCGCGTCAATTTCAGTACGGGGTAAAAATAAACTGTTTAGGATTGGAATGTGATTCTGCTTCTTGAGGGATGGAAGGAAGACAGGAGATTGAAGGATGATATTTGAGATATTGCTAATGGAACTGAATATGAAATTTAGGCCAAAAGCCAAGCGCTGGGACCTATGAAGGGCATTCAGTGCTGAAACGGAAAATGACAGTAAACAGGTCTGAAAGGTGTAACAGGAGGAAAACCTCTCAGTTGCACTATGAATCGATTGTTAGAAGAGGGTTGAGGAAGGATGAAAGAAGAAAGAGATTGTGAGCGGAGGTACAGTAAAAGGAATGAAAGGGGTTGCAGCTAGGGGCCTAATGGACGCTTGAAAGAGCCTTAAGTAATGCCTACAATGCACAGCATGCGGTGCACTGACGGCACTAACCCCGTACGGAGTAAAAAAAAAAAAAGTAGTACCAGTATAGAGCCAACTGAACCCCATTTCCTGTTAGGAAAAAGTATTAATAAAGGCTTAAAATTTGCTTTGGCGTCGCGTCGCTGGGTAATGTTCCGAGTGTCTCATATAAAGTCCCAATAAAAGTACTCAGCCGCCGTAAGGGCCGAATAATAACGCACAATTTTCTACAAATTATCTGTCATAAAGAGAAATTTAATTTCCTTGTCGTCAAGTAAACAATTATTTCATCGAGACTCAGCTTTAGAGAGAGAGAGAGAGAGAGAGAGAGAGAGAGAGAGAGAGAGAGGGGGTAATCATCTGAGAGAGAGAGTGGTTTGACTGAGAGAGAGAGAGAGAGAGAGAGAGAGAGAGAGAGAGAGAGAGAGAGAGAGAGAGAGAGAGAGAGAAATGAGGGGATTTTTTTACTTTTGTATTTCACAATTTAACCCACAAATCATTTGTAGCTGTTTGACCAAGCTCCCTTTTAGAGAGAGAGAGAGAGAGAGAGAGAGAGAGAGAGAGAGAGAGAGAGAGAGAGAGAGAGAAGGACTTTCAGCTTCACAGACAGTGCAAAAGGACTAGCAGGCTACGAGAAGGAAGTCTGTACAGCTACAGATTACGTTATGGCATCCTCCATAGTTTTAGGGAGGGCGAGAGTGCCATCTGTGATGGTCTCTTTGTTATCAAGGCTTAATGGCCAATGGCGTGATCTCGCGAGATCTCGCCCATATCTCGGCGTTGCAATGGCTGAGGGGCTAATTAAGGAAGCCTTCGTGTCCTGGTCATCAAGACTTGATGGGAAAAAAAAGATGCCATTTTCCAAGCCTTGTCGGAAGAGATTTTTTGCTTCTGAGGAAGAACATTATGGTCGCTCTCATTGTTGTTGGCTTTGAAAGGCACAAAAACCGCTCTTTGCAGCTGGGAGAATCAGTCTTTAATGTCAGGGAAAAGACGATGAAGCCTTGTGTTGTAATGTATTGGTTTGTTTTTTTTTTCTTTTTTAATAAGTGATCTCTTCTTTCTGTATTTCCCATTACCTTCTGTTACTCCTTTCGAATGACCACCATAATATTCTTTGGAAGCTTGAATTTCAAGTCAGTGGACCCTTCTGACGGCTTGTTCCATATGAATAGGGTTCATCTTGTGAATAATAATAATAATAATAATAATAATAATAATAATAATAATAATAATAATAATTATTAAGGCAGTTCGATTAAGAAAAAGTCAACAAAAGCTTAATGACTAAGATTTTCGAGGAACCACAGACTTGGTTCATGCTCCCCAAAAATTCATGGGGTGAGGATCAAACCATCTCCCCCCCGCCATTGTACAGACTACACAGAAAGATACAAATCATTTACACAAAGTGGGAAGCTTTTAGGACTCAATGAAACGCAGACTTTAATATTTATAGGTCAAAGGTTACACTTCCAGTGACGTTATGGAGATCACATTATTATAAAGATAGCACAGAGCTTAATCCACGTATCATTATTATTTATGTCAAAGTTCGTCCTTCTAAAACATTCTCAGGAATCATTCCAAGACATTTCTCACAAAGGCATATCAAATTCAAGGCCTTCAAAGAGGATATAAATATAGAACAGGATTCAATCAATGTATCAATCAATGTATTATTATGCTAAGAGCTCGTCCTTCTGAAACATTCTCAGGAATTATTCCAAGGTATTTCACGAAGGTTTATCAATCTCAAAACCGTCCGAGAGGTGCCAAATATTTTTCTCCTGAATCCCAAACCCCTTCAAATATGCGAGTGAGAATAACCGAGAGGAATTCGAAAGGTCTCTCTCTCTCTCTCTCTCTCTCTCTCTCTCTCTCTCTCTCTCTCTCTCCAGTTAGGAGTCGATTGTTGACGCCGGGAGGTTTTCCTTTTGATTATGTAAGGTATCTCGTTGGTGGTGTTGTTTGGTCACCCTGGTTGACCTCGTTATTGTCATTTCTATGGTGTTATGCACGGGCTGATATGATTGATGGAGATGGTGAGAAGTCTTTCCCACGCTCTCTCTCTTCTTCTCTTTGTCTGTTTGTCTCTCTCTCTCTCTCTCTCTAGTTCTCTCCAACTCTGTGTCTGTGTGTGTGTCTGTCTGTCTATCTACCTCTCTCTCTCTCTCTTTCTTTTTCCCTGTATGTCTGTCTGGCTGTCTATCTTTTCGCTGACTCTCTCTCTCTCTCTCTCTCTCTCTTTCTTTGTCTGTCTGGCTGTCTCTCTCGTTCTCTCTGAAATGAGGTAGTTCCATCAATTACCCGCTACCATTACCCCTTATTTCAGCTGTTAGTTTAATTCTTGCCTTTTCAGCTTTTGGAAAAATCATGGTTTATCAACATTATTAATAATACACCTTACGTCATTCTTTTCCTCCTCAACCTAATGCTTCCGGAATAGGTATTAAAACATTTTCATTAGGGGATTTCAATTCATGGCTTTATTTTCATTCGCCAAAACGAACACTACAAAATCATCACTGAGAAGAAGTGCTTAATATGGGCTAATTTACTTACAATTTTTTTCTGTTTGTTTATAATTTGTTCATTCGTTCTCTCTTTTTTAATAAGGGATCTGTTCTTTCTGTATTTCCCGTTATCTTCTGTTACTTCTTACTAATGAACACCTTAATATTCTTTGGGAGATTGAAATTTCATGTCAATGGCCTCCTGTGGTGGGCTTGTTCCCCATGAATAGATTTCATCTGAATACAGTAATAATTTTAATAACATAATAATAATAATAATAATAATAATAATAATTCAATATAATTTGCAGCAGACCTTTTAAACATTTCTATTGAGTTATTATTGCTGCTTCAGCTGCATTTTTTGTAGAAGACTTTTTGATTTTCCTTCATTGGGATTCAGTGGAGGTCCTTTGCTCAAAAACATTTGTGCCTATATTTTCTTTGATGGGGAAAAGTCAAAATCTGGATTCTGAATTATTTGCTATTCTAATACCAGTTGGTTTATCAATTCCAACGTACGTTAAGACATATTTCTTGTCATTCTCCAGGAAGGAAGGGAGAGGAAGGAAGGATTGAATGGTCCTTCTGAATTTTGAAAGGGAAGCTTCAGTGGGGGTAAAGAAAAGAAAATTACTTGATTGGTTGCAGAAAGGAAGGAATATATATAAGGAAGGAAGGAAGGAAGGAAGAAGGAATAAGACAGATCTATTATTATTATGGGAATATCATTCATTTCCAGGTTCCTGTTGGACAATTATGGACAAGGAAGATGATTCGGACATTTGTTTGCTGACATCATCGGTAGTTTTCCTTATTCTTCTTGAGGATGAATGATGTCATTATCTACTCTTTCTGTCGTAGTGGGGGGACTTTTCAGGGGCCTCGCTCATTGGCGTCTCCACTTTTCTGGCTGAATAGGTATAGCATAGAATATATAAATTTAGGCCAAAGAGCGATGCCTCCTAGCGTCGTATTCATTGTTGGTTTTTTCGGCTGAGGGAGCGCTTTGCAGCGCAGACGTCGAGGGGTCGGCGGCTCTCCCGATCAGTTTATATTTTGTATAATTGTCGCGGGAGATGAAAAGAAAGGTAGAGGGGCGTGGTTCATGATGGCAGGTACAGGGCGTGGAAGGAGAAAGTTTTTGATAGACGCATCGTGGTCATTCCAATATAAGCGCCGGGGCATGCCTCGGAGTGCAACAAATTGGTAGACCATTCTTCTGCTTGAGGGGTTCTCTGCTGGTGGAGAGGGGTTATTCTTCATCAAAAGATCACGGGTGCGGCGGTTCTTATAATAAATTACAAGATTTATTTTCTTGCTGTCTTTGGTCGGGGGTGACGTTTTCCATGACGATTTTCTTCATGGAGCCTCGTCCTCACGGTACTGGGGATGCATCTGGGCCTTATAATATATCTTGATGTCAACAAAGAAATTCGAACTGGCCTGGAAAAATGGTACAACGGTGAGAGCACACAACCTACCCCCCAAGATGACATCAAGATATATTATAAGGCCCAGATGCATCCCCAGTACCGTGAGGACGAGAGCTCCATGAAGAAAATCGTCATGGAAAAAGTCACCCTGACCGAAGACAGCAAGAAAATAAATCTTGTAATTTATTATAAGAACCGGCTCACCCGTGATCTTGTGATGAAGAATAACCCTCTCCACCAGCAAGAGAACCCTCAAGCAGAAGAACGTGGTCTACCAATTTGTATGTCCTGTCCCAGGATGCCCCGGCGCTTATATTGGAATGACCACGATGCGTCTGTCAAAAAGGATCTCCTGCCACGCCCAGGAGGGTGCCATCATGAACCACGCCCGTGCTACCACAATATTTCCATCTCCCGCGATAGAATTATACAAAATATAAGTATAATCTGGAGAGCCGCCGACCTCGACGTCTGCGGCTGCTAGAGGCGCTCCTCATTGCCGAGAAAACCAACAATGAATACGACGCAGGAGGCATCGCCCTACCCACGAATTTAAGAAAGTAATGCAGAACACCCACCAAATCCAACGAATACCTGAAAACGACAACCCTGAGAATGGAGATGCCCTGATGAGCGAGGCGCCCTTCGAGACAATCCCCGACTACGACAGAAAGAGTAGATAATGACATCATTCATCCTCAGCCCAATAGCAGCCAAACTACTGATGATGTCAGCCGGCATGACATCACGCAACTGCAGGCCAACGGGAACGCTGGAATGAATGATATTCCCAGGTTGCGAAGATCTGTCAGGATCGGGTTTCGCCGCAGAAATTTGGCTTGAAGTTCGCCGACTGCAACCAATCAGAATTCGCCGTCCATGACCCCCCGCTGAAGCCCGTGTATAAGTTCAGAAGGACCTATGCAATCTGCCAGTCCTCTACTAGCTCCCGCTGGAGAATGACAGAAGAGTCTGTCGAAACGTAGCGGCAACAATTGTATAGAACCAACTGTATAGAATATATAAAGAAGCAGAATCCAGATTTTGACTTTTCCCCCATGAAATGACAAATATAGGCGAGCTGTTAGCACGCACCTCCACTGAAGAGAAGTCCGCAATAAGGAAAATAGAAAAAGTCTTCTACAAAATAAATGCAGCTGAAGCAGCAATAATATTCAATAGAACCAATAATAATAATAATAATAATAATAATAATAATAATAATAATAATAATCTTTAGAAGCTTGAATTTCAAATCAAAGGCTCCTTTTGTGAGCTTGTTCCACATGAATAGATTTCATCTTCTGGATAATAATAATAATAATAATAATAATAATAATATAATAACAATAATAATAATCTTTAAAAGCTTGAATTTCAAATCATAAGCCTCTTTTGTGGGCTTGTTCCACATGAATAGATTTCAGCTTCTGAATAATAATAATAATAATAATAATAATAATAATAATAATAATAATAATAATACTGAGATTCAAAGTAAACCGTGAACAGCTGGATATTTTATCGTTAACCAATACTTTGGCATAAATAAATCATAAGAAATTATCATTTGACTGCATAATCTATAATTTAGCGGCCCCGATTGCCAGTGGTAAAGAGTTTATGCATTCTTAATAGCGTTCTGATTCCTAATATTTGCAATTTCACAGGCATCATTTTAGCAATCTGTAAACAGTATAAAGATATAGGATATTCCAATATCATATATATATATATATATATATATATATATATATATATATATATATATATATATATATATATATATATTATATATAAATATATATGTTACAGGGAATATGTGAAATCAGGGATTTCACGAAAACACTAGGAATTTGTGAAGTGACCAATTCCATTAGAACGTTTCATCCCCGAGTCTAGTCCTAAACACGGCTAAACAATGATTCATTTACACTGTTTCTCCGTGTTCAGTACTAGCCAGGGGGGTTAAATGTATTTCGCCGTGTTTAGTACTAGCCCCTGCTGGATCAAAATTAATGTCCTTAAGTGCATTTGATCCCGCAGGGGTTAGTACGAAACACATTTGATTTCTGTTGCTAGTCAGCTAAACACGGCAAAACAGTGAAGATGAATCACTGTTTCGCCGTGTTTAGTACTAGCCCTCGGGGATCAAACGTTCCTAAGCGAATTGGCCATTTCATAAATTCCCTGTAATATTATATATATATATATATATATATATATATATATATATATATATATATATATATATATATATATATGTATATATATAACACCAATGAATAATATAATGCAAAACAATATGCTTTAATTACAACGTTGGCGTAAAGAAAAACAATGACTGGCAACAAGAAAATAAGAAATAATTTCATTTACGAATTAAACACAAAATAAATACTAAATGGATAAAGAGAGACTCTAATAATAATAATAATAATAATAATAATAATAATAGCTTGAGAACCAATGAACGGATTTTGATTAAATTTGTTGAAAACGTTCAATGGGGAATCTCCGCCCCTAAGACAAACTTTTTGGTGAATACTTATGAATCTTCAGGAACTATCTTGCAGCATCCCTTCGGCCCCTAGCTGCAACCCCTTTCATTCTTTTAGTGTACCTCCATTCATATTCTCTTTCTTTCATCTTGCTATCCACCGTCTTTTAACAAGTATTTCATAGTACAACTGCGAGGTTTTCCTCCTGTTACACCTTTCAAACCTACCTACTCTCAATTTCCTTTCCAGCGCTGAATGACCTCATAGGTCCCAGTGCTTGGCCTTTGGCCTAAATCCTATATTCAACCAATTTCATTCAGGAATTATCCACCTGGAGAGGCACGCTAAATACTTTCACCAGATAATATATATGTGGAACAAATGGCTCAGGAAGTATGATTGGAATATAAAATTTTGGTCAATGGCTAAACGGTGGGACCTATGACGTCATTCGGCTTTGAAAGGGAAAGTGAGATTAAAAAGGTTTAAAAGGTGTAACAGGAGGAAAACCTTTTTGCAGTTGCACTGTGAAGCAATATTGTTAACAGAGGGTTGAGGAAAGTAAGGTGGAAGAGAGAGAATATGAACGGAGGGACAGTAAAAGGAATGAAAGGGGTTGCAGCTAGGGGCCGAAGGGACGCTGTAAAGAACCTTAAGTAACGCCTGCAGTGAAATTTCTGAACTGACTTGCTTCGGAGTGGAAAGAAAACACAAAAAAAAGTATAAACTGCGCCGATGTTTCTTCGGCGCAATCGAGTTTTCTGTACATCATAAAATTAAGGCCACCGAAAATACATCTATCTTTCGGTAGTCTCGGTATAATGCTGTATGAGCCGTGGCCCATGAAACTTTAACCACGGCACGGTGGTGGGCTAACCTATATCGTTGCCAGAAGCACGATCATTGTTAACTTTTACCTTAGATAAAATAAAAACTACTGAGGCTAAAGGCTGCAATTTCTTGTGTGATGACTAGATGGTGGATGATAAAACACCGATTTGCAGCACTCTAGCCTCAGTAGTTTTTAAGATCTGAGGGCGGACAGAAGAAGTGCGGACAGAAAAAAGTGCGGACGGACAGACAAAGCCTGCACAATAGTTTTCTTTTACAGAAAACTAAAAAAAAAACTCTATACCTAACTAAGAGAGAGAGAGAGAAGGAGAAATCGAGGCGGAACACCGAGAATACACAACAAACACAAGAGTTTTCACCTCGCGTTTCCGCTCGAATCAAAGTGAGGATTTTCTGACAGGGGCGTGAGATTGCATCATCGCCACTCGTCCTCGCGGATGCTGAGACATTGTTGTTCCACATATCGGTAAACTTCATCTTAGAGCCCCCAAGGCGTGGTGATGCTTTCGTCTTTCCTTAATGACTTGGATACCCAATTTCACACCGGAGAATCTCCTTCGGAAACACGAAGAAATCTTTCACGGGGAATCGTATTGAATTGTATTGTAAAGTTATACACCGTCTTTTGGGGATTTTTTTTGGGGGCGTTTATTTTTTTATATACGTTTTCTTAGCTGGCAAATTTACACGAAGGGGCAATTGCAGTTAGTATATATGGATCATTGGTATCGCTGCAGTATTTATGCACTGTGTGTGTGTATATAAGATGTGTATATATATATATACATATATATATATATATATATATATATATATATATATATATATATATATATATATATATTATTTTACTGGAAATGGCTCATCCTTTCAGAAATGCGAAAGCCTATATTCAGCTCAGGATTCAGCTGAGACGTAAGAACAGGGCAGAGGCGTGAAACTTTTCTCTCTCTCTCTCTCAATTGTGGTTGTATTTATACATATAAAAAGAGAGCAATGGTAGCTCAGAAGATAAGAGGCAATTTGAAAAGCTATTAGATATGCTACTAGAACATAACATTCAGCAAATAAATCACCTGCCAACAAGAAAGGATAATATTTTTAGACCTAGTATTTGTGAACGAGGTGAACTATGTTAAAGAAATAATAGTGTATAACACGAGTATTTCGGACCACAGTGTCATAGAACTAACAGTCCGTTCCAAAGCACATGAAAACAGAGAAAAGCAAGAGATTAAAAAATGGGAAGGATATGGAAAATACAATTTCTATAGTAAGAATATAAATTGGTCAAAAATAAATGAAGAATTAAACAAAGAATGGGAAAACATATTTGTAAGTGATAATATACAGGTAAATACCAATATATTATATAAAATATTAGAGGAAATAGTGGAAAAAATATATACCAAGAAAAAGTAAACATCAGTCACGAATACCAAGAGACAGAAGGATCTTGTTCCAGAAAATCAGAAAGTGGAAAAAAGGTCTTGCAAAAGAAAAGAATGCATGGAAAGTGATGGAACTAAAAAGTAAGATAGAAAATGCAGAACAAAAGATTATACAGTCAAAAAGAAAATGAAAAAATGGAACCTAGAAGAAAAGACCCTACAAAATATCAAGCAAACCCTAAAATTTTTTATTCATATGCAAAAAAGATGAATAAAATAAGAGTAGAAATTCCCTCTAAGAATTGAAGGGCGATTAACAAATGAAAAAGGAAATATGTAACATATTAGCAGAAAGATATAAGAGTGAATTTACACCTAGAATTGATAATGAAGAAAAAATGATACAGAAATAAGAGATGAAAATATTGAATACTTATCGGATATAGATATTACAGAAGCCAATATTGTGCAGGCTATTAATGAAATTAAAAATGGATCAGCAGCAGGACCAGACAGCACCTGCCATATTGTTAAAGAAAGTGGTTCATTGATTAGCAAAGCCATTCTAGCAATATTATTAAGACAAAGTATAGATACAGGCAAGATTTATGATGAGCATAAATTAGCATATATTACTCCTACTTTCAAAAGTGGTTCAAGACTAGAGGCAAGTAATTATAGGCCTGTGAGTCTGACATCTCATATTATGAAAGTTTATGAGAGGGTAATGAAAAAAAAAATATACTGATACATTTAATGAAAAATAGATTGTTCAATATAGGACAACATGGTTTTGTACCCAGAAAAAGTACACAAACCCAACTGTTAGTCCACCATGAAAGCATATGTAAAAAAATATGATAAATGAAAAGATACAGATGTGGTTTACCTAGACTTTGCAAAAGCTTTTGACAAGGTAGACCATAATATATTAGCGAAAAAATGAGAAAACATAACATTGTGGACAAAGTAGGAAGATGGATAAAAGAATTTTTGCAAAACAGAAAACAGATAGTGATTGCAAACGATGAGAAATCGGATGAAGCTACGGTAATATCCGGTGTGCCACAAGGTACGGTGTTAGCTGCATTGCTGTTTGTGATTATGATTGCAGACATAGACAGTAATGTTAAGGACTCAGTAGTAGGAAGTTTCGCAGATGACACAAGAATAAGTAGAGAAATTGCTTGTGATGAAGATAGGAACTCGCTACAAAGAGACCTAAACAAAATATATAAATGGGCAAAGATAAATAGGATGGTATTTAACTGATAAATTTGAGTCAATGAACTATGGTGATAAAGAAGGAATGCTATATGCATATAAAGGACCTAATAATGAGACAATCACAAACAAGAAAGCAGTTAAATTCCTTGGTGTGATGTTGAACAGGAATATGTTATGCAATGATCAAATAGCAATACTATTGGCAAAATGCAAAGCAAAAATGGGAATGTTGTTCCGGCATTTCAAAACAAGAAAAGCTGAACACATGATTATACTTTATAAAACGTACATACGTAGTCCACTTGAATATTGCAATATAATATGGTACCAACACTACCAAAAGGATATTGCACAAATAGAGAGTGTAGAAAGGTCATTTACAGCTAGAATAGAAGAAGTTAAGGACCTTGACTACTAGGAAAGACTACAATTCTTAAATTTATATAGTCTTGAAAGGAGAAGAGAACGCTACATGGTAATCCAAACATGGGAACAGATAGAAGGAATTACCGAAAACATCATGGAGCTAAAAATATCAGAAAGAGCAAGCAGAAGTAGATTAATAGTGCCCAAAACTATACCAGGAAAACTAAGGAAAGCACACAAGACATTAATCCACCACGCACCAGCATCGATAATGCAGCGTCTATTCAATGCGCTACCAGCTCATCTGAGGAATATAACAGGAGTGAGCGTAGATGTGTTTAAGAATAAGCTTGACAAATATCTAAGATGCATCCCAGACCATCCAAGATTGGAAGATGCAAAATATACCGGAAGATGCGTTAGCAATTCTCTGGTAGACATCAAAGGTGCCTCACACTGAGGGACCTGGGGCAACCCGAACGAACTGTAAGGTCAGTAAGTAAGGTCTCTCTCTCTCTCTCTCTCCCCTTTAACAAGCGGTGTCTCCAGAGAAAATAAAAGACACTGCAAAGTGCATAGAATTTTCCAGAGCATTACCAGTTTCATACACTACACTGGAGGTTTGTCAGCAATGCGTGTGTTAGCGTGTGTGTGTGTGTGTGTGTGTATGTGTGTAATCCTCTTCCGCACTCTAAACTATATATCTCCGTATTTTGTCAAATCTCTTGCTTACTATACATATATATATGTGTGTGTATATATATATATATATATATATATATATATATATATATATATATATATATATATATATATATATTATATATATATATATATATATATAATAGAAACGAGTCTATAATTCAATAAACTAATTATTTCGATATACGCACAAGGGCATACA
The DNA here is from genome assembly GCF_040412425.1 of Macrobrachium rosenbergii. Taxonomy (NCBI): domain Eukaryota; kingdom Metazoa; phylum Arthropoda; class Malacostraca; order Decapoda; family Palaemonidae; genus Macrobrachium; species Macrobrachium rosenbergii. Next base: position 660,728 of record NC_089792.1, on the reverse strand, counting down.
GAAAATTACTGATAAAGACAGAGAGAGCAAAAACAGAAAGGACGTTAACGAAAACTAAGTGATAACAGATGCCGAGTTTAACCGTTCGTCGCTAGTGACTAAAAGTGCTTACCTGTACTGCGCTGGGCAAAAAGATGAACTAATTTCGATCTTGACCTCGCCCGGTGATCTCTCGCACACCATAACATTAACTCGATAACAACCGTTGAACGAATTGCATAGACAATTAAACGTGAAACATTAATGGAAAAGGGAAGCCCATCTGGACGAAACTAGGGAAAATTATACCAGATTTAGGCATCGAACCCATACCCATATATACGAAGGCTCTGGAAGCAGAGTTAGTTAGAAAAGGGCATCAGGGCAGGGAGTGTGCGAGATGTGTGGAGAAGTGACTGTGAAAGCTCGAACAGACTTGTGAACTTATAAAATTTCTAAATGCCCATAGTACAAGTGAAATTCTAAGTCCACGAATTTTACGATGTGCCTTTTAAGATAAAGACTCGGTCATTGCTACCCATTGAAAGGTGGAAAAGTTATACAGTTTAAAGACTAAATAAATGGAAGCAAGGGGAAACATAAATTTCATTTAACCAAAATTTATAAAAGAAGAACTTATGGAATATTGAAAGATAGCCGACATCTGAGCACGATAAGTGAAGTTCCAGTTAATAAGAAGTGCAAGCCTTCCCCATTACACACACACACACACATATATATATATATATATATATATATATATATATATATATATATATATATATATATATATATATATATATATATATATATATATATATATATATATGTGTGTGTGTGTATATGTGTGTGTGTGTGTCAGTGGCGTTTAACGTTTCAAACTTATGGTCATTAGGTATACAAACAATAACAGGCAGTGCAAACAAACTGCAAGCAGGTATAACAAGATAGACAGCTTTCCGTATATACATGAAAACACTCAAAAATAAAATCGGAAATACATTCAAAAACGCCAAAATAAAACTAGAGTCCAATTTCCAACGCGCTAATAGCTCCCTATAAAAAAAAAAAGGGATTGGTGTATTTTTTTTTTGTGACTTTAGCTCTCCCAACAACTCTTCTGCCAAGGAAAGATTTAAAAAAAATCACGGGAAACAAATAACGTTCGCTACGCAGACTATACGACTTATTGATGCCAAACCGTAAATGGAAAATCTAAATATTCCTCTGGTTGTTGAAGGTGGGTGTGGGGAAAGAGTGGGGATTCAGGCCCCTTTCAAACGCTTCAGATCTGTTCGATTTCTTTTCGGCGTTTTCTAATTGGTGCGTATATATATATATATATATATATATACATATATATATATATATATATATATATATATATATATATATATATATATATATATATATATATATATATATATATATATATATATATATATGTATGTATATATATATTATATATGCACACACAAAATGTATTAACGATTTCTCCGAAAATGTATTAACGATTTTGTACTTCTATTCCGTGTAATAAATTTCACTCCCGGGCTCTTTACTACTACGAAAACTCAGCTTATTGAATTCTGCTCCTGTGATTTACATCGTCCTTGAAATTTACTGCTTTTTATCCCACTATTTTTAAAATATATTACTTCCATTTCTTATCTGAATGCAAAAGAAAACTGTGGGTTTCAATTCATATTTAATAATAATATCCGCCACGACTTCCTCTGTCTCTTAAGAGAAGATAAGAAAATCATTTACATGAATTTGAAGAAATGGATGTCATGACGCCATAAGTAAATGTTCAAATTTGTTTTTCTTGAATTGCCAACTTTGTAAACAAAAACATTCTTTCACTCTGGCTGAGCAATATTCTGAACAGGGAAAGGTAAGTTAAACATAGAGCTATGGAGTTATTGAAGGCTACGACTACTACAGAAAATATTGTTTAAGTGGAGTTTTTAGTACTGTAAACACACAAAAATAGGAGTGAAGAGATGAATTATATTTCAATCAAACAGGTCTGAAATATATATATTATATATATATATATATATATATATATATATATATATATATATATATATATATATATATATATATATATATACATACATGTATATATATATATACACATGGAAATAATCAATCGAACACAATCACGTGTGGAACAAGTCATAAAAGAAATTTCTGACTCACTGCACCAGGATCGATCCTGAGGTCAGAAATATATTTATATATATAAATATGTATATATTTTTTCAGACCCCAACTAGACCATAAAAGTCATTAGCAAATTGCTAAAAATGGAACCTGAAAACACAGGGGTTCGGTCCTGTTCTGAGTCAGAAATTCATTTTGAAACACGTTCCCATGTGATTTGCATAGTCATAAATATATATATATATATACACATATAATATATAATATATATATATATATGTATATATGTTTTCCTGACTGTGTGTGAGACCAGTAAAGAGTCCAGGGCATTAGCATCTCTCTCTCTCTCTCTCTCTCTCTCTCTCATAAAAAACTAGACGTTGCGTGAAGTACCACGAGCGAATAGGAAACAAAAAAAAAAAAAGTGTGAGAACTTTGGCAAACAAAGAAGTGTCGAACGCGAGAAAGTGTGATATTCACAATGATGCTTATTGGGAATCTCCACTCAGATGTTCACTAAGAAGTAAGTTTAGGCTACTCAAACGTCTATACATTAAGATGTGATTCATTGGCTTAATCTTTAATAACTAGGAATGAGATTGAATATAAAATCTAGGCCAAAAGCCAAGCACTGGGACCTATGTGGTTATTCATCGCTGAAAGGGAAACTGAGAGAAGGGTTTGAAAGGTGTAACAGGAGGAAAACCTCAAAGCAGTTGAAACAATTGTTAGGAGAGGGTGGATAGCAAGTAGGAAGAGAGAGAATATGAACAGAGGTACAGTAAAGGGAATGAAAGGGGTTGCAGCTAGGGACCGAAGGGACCCTGCAAAGATCCTTAAGTAATGCCTGTGCACTGACGGCTCTACCCACCGCTCCCCCACCAGGTCTTTAATAACTAGGTGCACGGATCAAAAATTAAAACACATGACGTTTATCGAACAGTTTATTTACAATAATGTCATTAACATTATTGTAAATAGTTAACAACTGACAATTCCATATCAAGGAAATTGGTATTATATTAAAATAATTTTCATATTTCGCTTCCAACTGTCTGGAATACGTTTCCATTCACGCAATTCACGTGATCCGTCAAACGAACGTATGAATGGAACTTTCTCAGTTATTTCGCTTCCAACTGTCTGGAATACGTTTCAAATCTTGCCAAACATTCTGTTGCATTCAATACAAATTTGTTCAAAGAGAATGGAACTTTCTCAGTTTGTAAAAACACTTTGTTCCCGAATGAAATATAGTTATCTGAATTCAAACGTTGCACAGCAAGTTGTAACTCTGATTCGGGGAGAATAAAATGTTTTTCTTGGGGCCCCAGAAAAAAGCATAATTTGAAGTGAATTTCACGTGTTTTTAATATTGTAGATTCAAAGTCAACAAGTTTCATTTTTCTTAATCATGTATTTTTGTTCCTTTTTGTTTTCTGTAAAAGAAAACTATTGTGCCGGCTTTGTCTGTCCGCCAACACTTTTTCTGTCTGCGCTTTTTCTGTCCGCCCTCACATCTTAAAAACTACTGAGGTTAGAGGGCTGCAAATTGGTATGTTGATCATCCACCCTCCAATCATCAAACATACCAAACTGCAGCCTTCTAGCCTTAGTAGTTTTGATTTTATTTAAAGTTAACGTTATGATCAAATCGTCTGGCAACGATATGGACAGGCCACCATGGTTAAAGACAGCATTATACCGAGACCACTGAAAGATAGATATCTTCGGTGACCTTGATTATACGCTGTGAAGAAAACTCGATTGGGCCTAAGAAACTTGGGCGAACCTTTTACTTGTTTGTTTTAAGAGTTTGCTAAAGCAAAAAGTGGAATTACATTTAGCTTTTTTTGACGAGTGATTATGATAATAAACCTTCCGATTACAGGCAACGTATATTGAGCTTCACTTCCCAAAACTGATCAATATTATAAAATCTACCTTCAAATGAAGCTCCCTAATCTGACTACAAATAAGCTTGATATGGCAACACAGAGGTGGTCAGTGCTGTATGTATTACAGCAACAATGAACGAGACCCATATGAAATTTTTTTAACGAGTTTTTAGCAACCAGTGCATTATGGGAAGCGTCTCACCTTTGCCCTTAACCTTGAGAAGAAACTTATCACGAATTTTGATATCACATTTTATCGATGATAATAACTTTTTTTACACTTCAAATGTATCTGATTGACCTTCCTTTATCCCTGATTCTGTGAGATGAACTTTTTTATGGAAAATGTTTTATGTTCTTAATCATTCTAATGTTAGCTGCTTTGAAAATGGCGAGTTGTCTACTATGTACGCTCCCATGTTGATTTTTGTGAATCGGATTTTATTTGTATACACGCGTATGTATGTATGTATATATACATATGTATTTATATATATATAGATACATATAAATACATAAAAAATAACTATGCATACATTATACACAAGCATAAACACTCACACAAGCAAAGCACACTAAACATACAACGAACTATATTTGCTTTCACACAGCTGAAATCAATGGCAAATGATTTCGCAATCATTCTGGCATGAAGTTATTCTATGAGAATAACGTCATACCTGTCGACAGGTGTGAAAACGAGATTAAAAAAATTAACTTGCTAAATTATTTTTATTATTACTTTTCCAAAACCTGAAAGTACAAAAATATTTTTCTCTAACATTAGAACATTGGCCAAACTATACCAGGATTACATTAATCCAAACCAGCATCGATCTCTATTCAATGCGCTACCAGCTCATCTGAGGAACATAACTGAGCGTAGATCTCTCTCTCTCTCTAAGATGCATCCCAGACCATCCAAGACTGGAAGATGCAAAATATCGGAAGATGCATTAGCAATTCTCTGGTAGACATCAGAGGTCTCACTGAGGGAAACCTGAACGAAAAAGTCTTCATTTCTAAAAGAAAAGTTAAAATAAATGCAAAAAGCTTCCTACCTCTCTCTCTCTCTCTCTCTCTCTCTCTCTCTCTCTCTCTCTCTCTCTCTCTCTCTCTCTTTCCGTTGTTGTGAAAGCAAGTTTTCAAAATCATTATTACCTTGAAAAATTATAATTCTATAACATTATAACATTGGTGAAGAACTTCAAAATCTCTCTCTCTCTCTCTCTCTCTCTCTCTCTCTCTCTCTCTCTCCACGTTGGTGTAGACAAACCACCACTTCAAAAGGCAATCAACCCCTGATGAGCCTCCATTTGCTAACCTCAGCCCTCCCGGAGATTATGAATGAACGGACAGGCTAAATGAATTAATTGGTGTGCAGGCTATTAAATGAATCAAAAGAGTTTGTAATTAACTGCGTGGGTGACAGTTTTGCATGTAGAGTACACTTTAAATCATTCTAGTTTCTTCTAAAACGATTAATGAGTCGTCTGTTTCATCCTGAAAAAATATACAGGAAGCATTTACTTCATTTACTTCACGAGTCGAAATTGAAAATAAATTCGTTTCATTACTTCTCCTGCTATTCGTCTTTCGACTGTACAGTTGCCTAAGAAAGGATTGGAATTGGAATATAAGATTTAGGCCGAAGGACAAGCGCTGGGATCTACGAGGTCTTTCAGTAGTGAAAGGAAAATTTTTGAGTAAAGTAGATCTGACAGGTGTAACAGGAGGAAAACCTCGCAGTGGCACCATGAAAGAATTGTTAGGAGAGGGCAAAAAGTAAGATGGAGGAAAGAAAATGCGAATGGAGGTACAGTAAAAGGAACGAAAGGGGTAGCAGCTAGGGACCCAAGGGACGCTGCAAAGAACCTTACGTACTGCCTACAGTGCACTGTGTGAGGTGAACTGATGGCACTGAGAAAGATGACTTGGAGGATAATTAAAGACACAAAAATTTGATTTAATTCCATAAAGAATTTTATAAGTATATAGATCAAACATGCCTCCATTAAGTTCTGCTCTTGTTAGAACTAATCTATAATAAATGCCTATTGGAAAACTGGAATTGAATTGCTGTTCTGTAACCAGACAGAAAATTACTATCGAAGTCCGCAACAGAAAAACCGTTCAGACACCTGGATCTAATATCTGGTCGGAGACCTGATTTGAAATATGCCAGGTGATGAACTGGAAGCAATACCAGTATGAGTCCTGGAATAAACTACAATTTAAAAACTAGTGCCACTATTATTATAATTATTATTATTATTATTATTATTATTATTATTATTATTATTATTATTATTATTATTATTATTATTATTCAAAAGATGAACCATATCCATATGGAACAAGCCCAAAGGGGCCATCGACTTGAAATTCAAGTTTCCAAAGAATATGGTTGCTCATCTGAAAGAAATTACAGAGTATAACAGGATATGCAGAAAGAAGAGATCAGTTATTAAAAGAAAGACAAATTCATAAATTAAAAACAAAAAGGTAAAAATATAAATAAGATATTAAAGAAAAAGATGAATTGTTTTAGGGTAGTAATGCTCTGGATCTTTGCGTGAACTTTTGAGGTTCTAATATTCCACAGTCCAGCGGTGCGAGGAATAAAAGACCTCTGGAACTGAGTAGTTCGACAGCGTGGCACGTTTACTACACACTGCTATTAAGCCATTAAAATGATTTATACACTATAAAGTATTCAGATATCTGGACAAGATTCTTGATTACACACCTGGACTAAAAACTGTAGTTTAGAGACATGATACCTAACAACCCCCAACGGTATTCAGAGAAGTGAGCCAAAAACACAGATCTTAGACGTATACTGTAGTACACATAAAAAAATAGATAAATCAACAATTCTCAGATACGTGGAGTATAAAAATTTCCTTCAGAAACAGGAAGAAAATATACATAGCGATGTACAAAAAAATAATTTGCAATGATTTCAAATGAAAATACTCATTGAGACATGAATGAATAAAAACACCATTTAGAGATATAGGTCAAAGTTAATTTTCGATGAAGTGGACCAAATGAATTCCTTGTTAAGGTTCTGATCCAAAATACCAATAGAAGATTTAGATCAATGCCATTCAAAGCATTCAGACTCAGACCACAAATACCTTTATACTACCTGAATGAAATTAGCAATCAGAGACCTGTCACGAGGAACCATTCAAAAATACCATTCAATTACCTTCCGAAGGCTTGGATCCGAAATATTATTTAGAGGCCTGGAGATGATATCAGTCAGATGAACCAGAAATTTTATCTGATAGTCTGGGCCAAAATGTCATTTCAGAGGTCTGGATAAAAAAAATATATCATTCTGACTCTTACACAAACAGTACCATAAAAAACTTCACCAAGAACCTGGACTAAAATTCCATTCGTGGAATTACATCTGAAATTCCATCCTGAGAATGGAATCTAAAATATCAATCTAAAGCATAGACCAGAAATGCTATTCAAAGCCCTTGGAAAAAAATTCCATTTGAAAAACCTGGAAACAAACATTCCATTCCAAAAATCTAGACCAAATGTTCCAATTCTAAACCTAGACCAAAAATGCCATGCAAAGACTAAACCAAAAAATTCCATGCCAAAAGCCCCGCCAAAAATTCCACTCCAAAAACCTAGACCAAAATTTCCATTGTAAAACCCTAGACCAAAAAATCCAGTCTAAAAACCTTGAACAAAAATTCCATTCCAAAAAACCTAGACCAAAATTCTATTCGAAGAACCTAGACCAAAAATTCCATTCTAAAAACCTAGACCCAAATTTAGTTCCAAAAATCTACATCAAATATTCCAATCCACAAACCTAGACCAAAACCCCATTCTAAGAACCTACACCAAATATCCCATTCCATCCATTTTAAGAACCTAGACTAAAAATTACAACCCAATCTAAAAGCCTAGACCAAAAATTCTATTCCAAAAACCTAGACCAAAAATTCTATTCCAAAAACCTAGATCAAAATTCTATTCCAAAAACCTAGACCAAAATTTCAGTTGCAAAAACCTACACCAAAAATTCCATTGTAACAACCTAGACAAAAATTTCAGTTTAAAAACCTAGACCAAAAATTACATCTAAAAACCTAGACCCAAAATTCCATTCTAAAAACCCAGACAAAAATTCCAATCTAAAAACAGACCAAGAATTCCATTACAAAAACCTAGACCAAAAATTCCAACCTAAAAACCCAGACAAAAACTCCAGTCTAAAAACATTGACAAAAATTCCATCCCAAAAACCTAGACCAAAAATTCCAACCTAAAAACCTAGACCAAAAAATTCCAACTTAAAAACCTAGACCAAAAATTCCATTCCAAAAACCTAGACCAAAAATTCCATTCCAAAAACCTAAACGAAAATTTTCGGTCTAAAAACCTAGACCAAAAATTCCATTCTAAAAACCTTGACCAAAAAATTCTGTTCGAACCTAGACCAAAAATTCCATCTAAAAACCTAGACCAAAAATTCCATTCCAAAAACCTAGACCAAAAAATTCCACAGTAAAAATTCCACTGCAAAAACCTAGACCAAAAATTCCAATCTAAAAACCTACACCCAAAATTCCATTCCAAAAACCTAAACCAAAAATTCCATTCCAAAAACCTAAACCAAAAATTCCAATCTAAAAACCTAGACCAAATATTCCATTCCACAAACCTACATTAAATATTCCAATCCAAAAACGTAGAACAAATTACCACTCTAAGAACGTAGACCAAAATTTCCATTCCAAAAACCTACACCAAAATTTCCATTCTAAATACAGACCAAAAATTCCAATCTAAAAACCTAAACCAAAAATTCCAATCCAAAAGCTTAGACCAAAAATTCCATTACAAAACCTAGACAAAAATTCCAATCTAAAAACCCAGACCAAAAATTCCAATCTTAAACCCCACACCGAAAATTCCAATCTAAAAACCTACACCAAAATTCCAATCTGTAAACCTCGACCAAAAATTCTACTTCAGGCCCCAGACCAAAAGGAAATTCGTTGATTGAATTAGATACTACCATTCGGAGACACGGGCTAAGGAATTCTGTACCAAGAAACGAAATAAGATGAACACTCGATTAATAATAACAAGAAAAAACAATAAAGAAAACCCGAAAAACCATAAGAAAAATCAGTAAAAAATAATGTTTAAAAAGTAAAGAAATCTTGTGATGGTGCAAAAAAAAAGGTAAAAATAAATTTAAGAGTTATTTATCACATATAATATAAAAAAAAATTATGAAGATAAGGTTTAATTTAAAAAAAAGTTTTTTTGGTAGAAAAAATCTCAAAAAACTATTTTTTCTCAAAAACTATTTTTTCTCAAAAAACTATCTTCTCTCAAAAAACTATTTTTCTCACAAAACTTTTTTTCTCAAAAAAAATTTTTTATAAAAATTTTTTTCTCAAAAAAACTATTTTTTAAATATACTTATATGTTCATGATTAGTTATTACTTAAAATTAACGAACTTGACTTATTTTACTACGCATAGAGAATAATAATAATAATAATAATAATAATAATAATAATAATAATAATAATAATAATAATAATCCTTAAAAATCTCATAACAGCATGAGTCACCAAAATAGTGAAGAAATCCACAGTGGTGTAAGTGTAATTATATATATATATATATATATATATATATATATATATATATATATATATATATATATATATATATATATATATATATATATATATGTGTGTGTGTGTGTGTGTGTATATATATATTTTTATTATTATTATTATTATTATTATTATTATTATTATTATTATTATTATTATTATTATTATTATTATTATTATCATTGTTGAAGAAATCACAGTGATGTAAGTGTAAATGTATTTTAGAATTATATATTTACATTTACAACACTGTGGATTTCTTCACCAATAATAATAATAATAATAATAATAATAATAATAATAATAATAATAATAATAACAGACCATGGCAGGAATGTAACAGAATGCGAAACTGAAAAGATTTCACATATCATGAGATCAATTCAGGAAATTGCAAAACCAAACATTCCTGTGCCGTCACATAAAGAGATCACGCAAAGTTCACACGTCTGTAGAAAAGCGAATACAGAAACACTTTCCAGACTGTAATCAAGATTAGCAAATACTTACATTAACGTTTAAAAAAATATAAATACAAACTGGAAAGAAAACTTCAAAAGTTCCTTTGCTTGCCTTTTCTCTCTCTCTCTCTCTCTCTCTCTCTCTCTCTCTCTCTCTCTCTCTCTCTCTCTCACTTACACGGTCGTACGGGCCTATAACTTTTCAACACGAGAGTGGTAAGCTACTTCAAAGATATTTCGGCAAACTAGAGTTGTTTTTCCAGGTATTCAAAATGTTTTCAAGCGTTTTTTCCACTTCGGAATGCTTTTCAATAAACGTATATTCTTCACCAAAACGACTCGAGACAAGGGCGGACTAGAGAACCGACGTTTTGAACTTCGAGCGAGCGAAGATCTGGCGGGAGATCGACACAGAGCGTCAGCATCACTCGGCATCTGAAACGACACTGGCGCCGCCTCCACCCACTGACCATGACCGAATATTTGTTGGCCTTTTGCTGTTCCAGGGGGAATATCCTCAGTGGGAGGCTTCTCCTTCCATAGTGTCTTGTTTTTCTTCTATTTTCTTCTTTTTCGTACGAGATTATTCGTCATTTTAGAACTCTTTTTGTAGGGGCATCATGGAAAGGTGCTGCTCAAAAGAATTGTCCTCACGAATGGAAGTTTCGCTGCGACTGGTGGAGAATGTTGCCTTGTACTTGGGAACAGGAGTGTCACCTTCTACCTGTCAACATGAGAATGTCACCTTGTTTGGTAACAGGAGTGTCACCTTCTACTTGTCAACATGAGAATGTCATCTTATTTGGGAACAAGAGAATGTCACCTTATAATCATTAACAGGAGAATGTCACCTTATACTTGGTAACTGAAGATGTCACCTTATATTTGTTAACATCAGAATGTCATCCTTGGTTAACAGGAGAATGTCAAGTTTTATTTAATAATAGTTAAATGTCACCTTATACTTGGTAACAGGTGAATGTCACCTTATATTTGGTAATAGTAGAATGTTGCCTCATATTTGGTAACAGGAGAATATCACCTTATACTTGGCAACAGGTCAATGTCACCTCATACTTCTTAACAGGAGACTGTCACCTTATATTTGGTAACAGGAGAATGTCATCTTAGGTTTAATAACAGAAGGATGTTACCTTACATTTGGTAACAGCAGAATGTCATCCTTGGTAACAAGAGAATGTTACTTCATATTTGGTAACAGGAGAATGTCACCTTATATTTTTTAACAGGAGAATGTCACCTTACACTTGCTAACAGGAGAATGTCACCTTACACTTGGTAACAGGAGAATGTCACCTTATACTTGGTAACAGAAGAATGTTCCCTTATACTTGGAAATTAGGTATAGCTTACTACTGCAAGTGGATATTAAAAATTTACTTTTCTTTCCCATTATTCTTTTTTATTATTCACAGTTATCACTGATACTTTTATTGATGGCAAACCTTTTGTTATAATATAGATGAATAAAATATATAGTTTTTCATAACATGAAAATTATTATCATGAAGAATCGTATGCTTACTTTACTTCAATATAAAAGATGAGTAAAAAATGCGCCGAATATCTTCGGCGCAATCGAGTTTTCTGTACAGCCACTACAAGCTTATAATCAAGGCCAACGAAAACATATCTAACTTTCAGTGGTCTCGGTACAATGCTGTATGAGCCGCGGCCCATGAAACTTTAAATACTGCCGGTGATGGCCTGGCCTATATCGTTGCCAGACGCACGATTATGGCTAAATCTAACCTTAAATAAAATAAAAACTACTGAGGTTAGAGGGCTACAATTTGGTAAGTTTGATGATTGGAGGATGGTTGATCAACACACTAATTTGCAGCCCTCTAGCCTCAATAGTTTTTAAGATCTGAGGGCGGACAGAAAAAGTGCGGACAGAAAAAAGTGCGGACAGATTAAAGTGCGGGCGGACAAACAAAGCCGGCACAATAGTCTTCTTTTACAGAAAACTGAAATTACAATAGAATAACATCACAGCCTTTTAATTCACTAAACGTGATATTCAGAATCTTATTACTAAACCATATCATAAAGGATATACATCTCAAGCCGGAAAAGGATATAAAATAAAACATATTCCTTTGGTAACTTGAACCGAAACCACTAATAAAAACAACTCTTATATGTTTTATTCATTTTTCATTTCGAGGAACGTCATGCAAATCTATAGGGGCAGAAGGTGATCTAATACTGAGCATCTGAATAAGTTTGTGGCTTCATGTTTAATATATATATATATATATATATATATATATATATATATATATATATATATATATATATATATATATATATATATAATGTACAGATATATATGTTATAATAAATATATATATATACTCGTTTATATATATATATATATATATATATATATATATATATATATATATATATATATATATATATACGTATATATATACCCACAGAGAGGTATCACGTGCTAAAGTGATTATAATCACATATATGTAATATATATATGTGTATATAATACACTCATACATACATACATATTTCTATCCCCTGGCTATCAAATTTCTCCATAAAAATGATTTAGTTTCATTCGCAATGATTCGGCGCACCCTATGATGTGTTAATTAAGGATATCTATCAGAGAGTTTCGGAAAATAAAAGTATTAGTTTGGAACCTTCCGTAATCCACATAATTTCGCTTTGATCGAGGAAAAGGGGGAATTTCATTTTGACGAATATAAAATTCACCCTTTTTACAATATATATATATATATATATATATATATATATATATATATATATATATATATATATATATAAAAAATTATTTATATATATATATATATATATAAATATATATATATATACATATTTCAAGCATATATATATA
>NC_089792.1:632644-642644 GCF_040412425.1 Macrobrachium rosenbergii | reverse complement strand
ATGTTGATCATCCACCCTACAATCACCAAACATACCAAATTGCAGCCTTCTAGCATCAGTAGTTTTTGTTACTTAAGGTTAAGTTAGCCATAATCGTGCGTATGGCAGCAATATAGGCCATGCCACCACAGGACTGTGGTTAATGTTTCATGAGCCGCAGCCCATACAGCATTATACCGAGACCACGGAAAGACAGATCTATTTTCGGTGGCCTTGATTATTCGCTGTACAGAAAACTCGATTGCGCCGAAGAAACTTCGACGCATTTTTTACTTGTTTGATTATACTATACACAAGAAGGACAAACAGTACATGTGAAATACAATGTCCCTGCAGAACCCCTCAATCAACTGCAAATTCATTTGACAAGATCCATTGATTGATTGTTTTATGGTCACTAAAACTGGGTTAACAATTTGACAAGATCCCATCAACAACAGCTTCACATCTACTCTGTTCATGGATAACTGCAGTTAGCTTTAATTCTTTAACAGAAATATAATGAATTAAGACTTTATAATCCTTGTCTGTGGAGCCTGTCTTAGTGAAGCAATACAGACAGAACATCCTTAACAGACATTCTTACAGTTAGTCCGCTGGTATACTGGTTAGTGTCGTGGCATGCCACTCAGATGCCGCGGGTTCGCGTCTCCCCAAGCCGATGAAAAATCACTGGCTCTGTACCATGATCAGTTACTGCTGCAGTGTGTGGTCTGCTGCAGTGGGGGTTGAAACCAACATTCTTAGGAAGCTTGAATTTCAAGTCAATGGCCCCTTTGGTGTGCTTGTTCCATATGAATAGGTTTCATCTACTGAAATGATAATTATAATGATTTAGAAGCTGACTATTTAAAATTGTGACTTAAGTAATTTTCATTTTTTTCGAATTTCTGATCGATGATAAGCGGAGCTAACTAACGCTAGTCCTTACTAAAGTTTTTTTTCTAGATTTTCAATCTTGCTTTAGGGTGTGTTAGTACTTTCTTATTGATAAAAAATTAAAAAGTTAAATCCCATTGCATTATATTTATGTACCAACGTGAGACAAATTTCACGCTTATCTTGGCTTTTTTATTTTTAGGTTATAGAATCATCGAGTAACAATTTTCTCTTTGCAACATAGACAGGAACAAGTAGTATGTAGCAACATCATGTTGCTACTTACAACTAATAAAAGCGAAATTACAAATGAATAATAAAAACCAATTAAGAATAGCACCAAAAACAAGTAAAAAATGCGCTAATGATTAAAAAGTTTCTTCTGATAAAAGGCGCAATCGAATAGGTGTGTGTGTATATGATTTTTATATGTAGAATCTACTGTACAGTGTATAATCAAGGCCACCGAAAATAGGTCTATCTTTCGGTGGTCTCGGTATAATGCTGTATGAGCCGCGGCCTATGAATCTTCAACCATTGGCCGGTGGTGGCCTATCCTACATCGTTGCCAGAAGCACTATAATGGCTAATTTTAACCTTAAATAAAATAAAAACTACTGAAGATAGAGGGTTGAAATTTGGTATGTTTGAGGATTGGAGGGTGGATGATCAACATATCAATTTAATATATAAATATATATATATATATATATTATATATATATAAAATAAGCCCTCTCACGCATTGAACAGAAATCAAGCCTCAGTAGTTTTAAGATCTGATTTGGGCGGACAGGAAAAGTGTGGACAGAATAAAGTGCGGACGGACAGACAGAACCGGCACAATAGTTTTCTTTTACATAAAACTAAAAAGTCTGTACAGACACAAATTGAAAAAAAAGCAATTCGTGAAGGTGAAAGTACTAGCCTTTCACTAAGCAACTTAATGATAGTATCTTTTGTAAACGGGAGGAAATCTTCATTATAAGTAAGAAAAGTGAATGAGGTTCGATCAGACGATCTTGTCTTCGGTGGCCCCACAACAATCAAATCGGGCCAAGGAGAATCTGATTACAAGAAGAGATACTAATGATTAAAAAGGCTTCTTTTTTTTATTGGCTGATAAAGGGTCTGGAGGTACTAACTTCTGATTAATAGTGTGTGTGTGTGTGTGTGTGTGTGTGTGTGTATATATAATATATATAATATATATTCATATTATATTATATATATATATATATATATATATATATATATATATATATATATATATAACATATATACATATAGAAATAATCTACACTCAATCACGCATTGAACAGAAATCAATTTCTGACTCACGTCGGGATCGAACCCAGCGGGTCTTGCGATTGAAAGGCAAGAGCGCTGCCAACTGAACCACACAGCAGCGTGAGGTTGCTTGGTCACACGTTTTAAATTTGTCCGTATTCCTGGTTTCATGGTAGATGGGAAATAAAGATCAAATGCTTTATATAAAAAAAAAGCATTATATTAGGCAGTAATACCCACTAGAAAATATTTATAATTAAAAATACTCCTAAGAGCTTGAGTCTTATAATGGAGAAACAAATACCCAGTTATGTATCAAAGGCGGTTCAAATATCAGTGTCATATAAAAATAAAGATTCTATGGAGAGCATGATTTTCAACAGAATCTGTTTGATTCCCCTTTTCAATCAGACTGAAAACGAGAATCGAACAGATTCGCGAAAGCTCTCTGTAGAGCTTTATTTTTAAGGATGTTTGTACCCATACATAACTGTGGATTTGTTTCTCCATATTCTTGATTATCATCATCAGTGTCATATCAAAGGCGACATATTCATGATTGTCATCAAAGGTGTCGTATCACAGGCGACATATTCATGACTATCATCAACAGTGTCATATCAAAGGCGACATATTCATGATTATCATCAACAGTGTCATATCAAAGGCGACATATTCATGATTATCATCAACAGTGTCATATCAAAGGCGACATATTCATGATTATCATCAACAGTGTCATATCAAAGGCGAGTAATACTTACAGAAACAAATATCAATAACGCAAAAAGCGACAAATAATGACAGACAATACAAACATTATTTTACATTTCTGTCTTGCATCAAAATTATTCAGATTTCACTTTAATCAAAACGTCTTCAGGCAAAGAACTCCATTATTTTCTTTCGTATATTTATGATCGCAGTCATAATATTTATGATCATGATTAAAGGATTTAAAGAATCCTTTTACATTCAGATAACACGAACTAGATAATATTTGTCTAGTAGAGCTACTTATTTATTTTCTTAATTTATTTTTCTTTTTTTAATAAGCGATCTCTTCTTGTGTTTTACTAATATACTTACATTTTTATCTATTCATTCATTAGGTATTTATTCATTAGTTTTTTATTAGTTTTTTCTTTTTTAATGAGAGAGATCTCTTCTTTCTGTATTTCCATTTAACTTTTGTGTTACTTCTTTCAAATGAACACCATATTCTTGGGAAGCTTGAATTTCAAGTCATTGGCCCCTGTGGTGAGCTTGTTCCATAGGGTTCATCTCCTGAATAATAATAATAATAATAATAATAATAATAATAATAATAATAATAATAATAATAATAATAATAATAAAATACTCACAGTAGCATGAGTCTTGAAATGGAGAAACAAATCCACAGTCATGTATATGTACTTATATTTAAAGATAAATCTGTACAGAAAGCTTTCGGGAAACTGTGCGATTCCCCTTTTCAATTTCTCCAATAATAATAATAATAATAATAATAATAATAATAATAATAATAATAATAATAATAATAATAATAAAGCATATGTCGCCTTATCTTTTCCATTTTCTTCTCTCTTCCATTTTTCTTTCATATTAATCTCAAAATTACATCTATTTGTCCGAGAACGAGGGATTACATTTGCTCGACTTGGTGTGTCATCTTACCATCTTGTAGTTGCTTCAGAAGCTGTGAATTCTCAGTGAATTATCCACCTAATACACCTCTAATCCTACTCTGCCAAGCGCTCAATGCTCTGGGGAAATCCTGATAGTCTGGCTGGGTACTGTCATCCCCTTTCCCCTTTAAGGCCTAACCATTGCATTAAGCATTTTATTCTAACAGCGAGAAATGCATTAACATTGTAGTCTACTGCGTCAAAAATACACTTCCAGAAAGAATACCTGGGTGCATCTTCCATACACAAACAAATGAATTAGATTTAGCCCGGTAATGTGAGTTTAGCTTCATTTTTCGTATCAGCAGAGAAAGCTTTAATTTGGCATCATGCCATACCATTATTTACGAAAGGGAACTCGTTCATTGTCTTATTATTTTTGTCTAGTGTCCCATGATTTTGGGATTCATGAATTTCCAAAATATTCTATCTATTACTAAACACACTCAGGGGCGATTTGCCATGAATTATAATTAGCGAGATTTTGATTTGGTTTTGCTCCGATTGTTAATTTGGAAAGTAGGACAGTTTGACAAATGATACAACTCAATGTAATGCATCGGTTTAAATTTGGTGCCTAGTTTCTAAAGAATTTTTTTTTTAAACGGTTCGTTAAATTACATTTCATGCTTCAGAATAACTCGTTTCATTATAGTATTCACTCCCTGAGGATGTGCACTTCTTTATTGAATACCATATTCTTTGGAACCTCAAAAAATTTTAAACGAAGATATAATACATTATAATAATAATAATAATAATAATAATAATAATAATAATAATAATAATAATAATAATAATAATAATAACATAGAATTCTTATTGAACGTATTCTAATCGTAAAAAGTAAAATTGTTTATATTTTATATTAATCAATCTCACGACTGCTAGTATATTGTTGATGAATGGGTGGCATTTTAACATTTTCAAGAAATTGAAGATATAACTGTATTGTTGACAAATGAATGAGATTTTAACATTTTCAAGAAATAGAAGATATAACTATTGTTGATAAATGAGTGGCATTTTAACATTTTCATGAAATGGAAGATATATCTGCATTGTTGATAAATGAGTGACATTTTAACATTTTCAAGAAACTGAAGATGTAACTGTATTGTTGATAAATGAATGAGATTTTACATTTTCAAGAAATGGATGATATAACTGTATTGTCGATAAATGAGAGAGATTTTAACATTTTCAAGAATAGGAAGATATAACTGTATCGTTGATAAATGAGAGAGATTTTAACGCTTTCAAGAAATGGAAGATATAACTGTATTGAATGGAAGATATAACTACTGTTGACAAATGGGTGGCATTTTATCATTTTCAAGAAATGGAAGATATACGAGATAGCAGCAATTTTTTCTACCACACTGTACATGTGTGTGTGTGTGTGTGAACATGGTGATATCTTATCTGCGAGTGAGATGATGCATGACAGATAACTGGCTTCTTGATAATGGCCTGAAGATATAAATTGTTGAAAACAGTGATTACATTTGTAAATGAGTGGCATTTTAAATTTTCATGAAATGGAAGATATAAGCATTGGATAATGAATCAACACCAAGAAATGGAAGACATACCATTTGAAAATAAGGCGCTCAGAAGAATATTAGGAATTTTAATTGGAGGGATAGGATATCAAATAACAGAATTAGAGAAGTAACGATGGGTGCAACCGGTCGATGCGTCACGTTAGGTTCTCAAGCTGGAAAGTGGCTTAGCCATGTGATGATAGAAGACAGAGATAATGGTAAGAAAACAGTGATTAGATACACCAGGGTGGGTTACCCCTTGGTAAGAAGAGGTAACAGAATTAGAGAAGTAGGCCAAAGGTTAAGCGTGGTTGAGGACAATGAGGCAGGGTGGGTTCCCCTTGGGAAGCAGGGGGACGAGTGTTGGGAAGATCTTGAGGAGTTAGCCCAGGACAGAATGTGGTGGCGTGAGTTCTTCGAGGCACTATGCATCTCCATGGGTGCCACAGGAAATGACTGATTGATCGATTGATTGAAGGAAAGCTACGACTTGTGTCATAAGTAATATAGGCCACTATCAACTCAATATAATAACACAAATATTAATTCCCATTTGTCGTTTTATACCAAATTCATCTTACACTGGGAATAACTTACAGCCAAAAGCGAATTATAACTGATAAGTGGATTTGCCACCGACAGTTTTCGAATCCTGGTTATTGCAGATGCACTTTATCAGTTATAAATACCCTTGGGTGACAGTTATTCCCAAGGTAAAATGATTGTGATATTAAATGATATTTGTGGATCAACGACGTTTATATATATATATATATATATATATATATATATATATATATATATATATATATATATATATATATATATATATATATATATATATATACATACATATATATATATATATATATATATTATATATATATATATATATACATATATACACGTATTCATATGAACAAGCCCACCAAAAGGGCCACTGACTTATAAATTCAAGCTTCCAAAGAACATGGTTGTAACCCAGTTTGACTTTTTCCTTTATATAAAGAATCCCTTACTATTTATAGTTTTCCCTTTATATAAAGAATCCTTTACTATTTCTGTGTCTCTTTCCCCCATTACATGTATACCGTGTGAACGCTCTGGCTAAAAAAAAAAATAAAATAAAAAAAATGTCATTTTCTGTAGTGAATTACATCTGGAGCTTATTCGTTAAAAGCGGCATTTGCGTTGTACAGAATCTAACATCCATTAACTCCACATTGCCACATTTTCTCTGGTTTATAAAAGGAAGCGAAACTGGGGTTTATTTTATCTGAGAAATCATATAAAAAAGTTTTCAGCCGCGCACTCAATACTCGCACTTAAAATACAAATGTCCAGGTTCTCATTAATGGAGAAATAATCTCATACACACATTTGCGCTTTTCGAAATAGAAGATCAGTTCTTTCCTATAAAAACTTTTCAATTTTATGGCGAGTACTGGATGGTCTCTGACCTTACGTGACCTCTGACACGATAACAATGAGAGAGAGAGAGAGAGAGAGAGAGAGAGAGAGAGAGAGAGAGAGAGAGAAGGTGGGAAGAGGGTGAAATGTGCAGTTGCATTATCATTTCAATCAAAAATCCTCTTTGCTAAGAGCGTTATTGAATTTCGCAGAAGCCCCCCCGAAGCGAAGAAATGGAATCGCTTGATTAATGGGGCAGAAGGAGAGCCAGGCAGGCAGGCAGGCAGTCTGCCCAGTGATGAATCACTCGAAAGGCACAAAGCAAGTCGCTCGATCAAAAATGAAATGGGCGTCGAATCGGAATGGACCAATTACCGTACAGCGAATTGTTTTATAGGAATCGGCTTTCACTGCTTGGTGGGAGGTGGGATCTAATTACGATGCTTTCTTTTCCTGGAGATGGGATGGAGTTGGGTGGATGGGATAGAAGATAGCAACTGAACTTGTTCTTATTCTTGCTCTCGTTGGTTTTCTGTAAAGGAAAACTATCCAGACGGCTTTGTCTGCCCGTCCGCACTTTTTCTGTCCGCCCTCAGATCTTGAAAACTACTGAGGTTAGAGAGTTGCAAATTGGTATGTTGATCATCCACCCTCCAGTCATCAAACATACAAAATTGCAGCCTTCTAGCCTTACTAGTTTTGATTTTAATTAAGGTTAAAGTTAGCCATAATCGTGCTTCTGGCAACGATATAGGATATCCCACCACCGGACCGTTGTTAAAGTTTCATGGGACGCGGCTTACTTAAAAACTACTGAGGCTAGAGGGCTGCAAATTGATATGTTGATCATCCACCCTCCAATCATCAAACATACAAAATTGCAGCCCTCTAGCCTCAGCAGTTTTTTTATTTTGTTTAAGGTTAAAGTTAGCCATAATCTTGCGTCTGGCAACGATATAGGTTAGGCCACCACCGGGCCGCGGCTTATACAGCATTATACCGAGACCACCGAAAGATAGATCTATTTTCGGTGGCCTTGATTATACGCTGTAGCGGCTGTACAGAAAACTCGACTACGCCGAAGTCAATTTTTGTGCACTGGGGATGTCTAAACAACCCTAAATCAATAAGCAAAACATACACACCTGCACATACAAATATACTCACACAC
Organism: Macrobrachium rosenbergii; assembly: GCF_040412425.1. Classification (NCBI taxonomy): domain Eukaryota; kingdom Metazoa; phylum Arthropoda; class Malacostraca; order Decapoda; family Palaemonidae; genus Macrobrachium; species Macrobrachium rosenbergii. The sequence continues at coordinate 634,657 of NC_089792.1, read as the reverse complement.
AAACACATTCTGTCTTTCTTGAAATCTTCAGCTGACAATCCTTATGGACAGAGTCAACACGCTATCTCTCTCCATGGCTGAATGGTTAAGGTCATTCGATCCCTAATCTTAATCCGAGCGGGGTACAGGTTCCATTTCTGGTCAGGGTAGGGGGACCTATCATATAAAACTACCTTTTGTGTAAGTTATTTCCAAGGTCAAACGATTTCTACATCAATCTGTTAGTTGCGGATTCATACGTGAAGATATAAGATGTGTGAAATTATAAAACTATCATAAATGTGTGTATGTATGTATGTATGTGTATATATATATATATATATATATATATATATATATATATATATATATATATAAATGCATATGTATATGTATGTATATATACATATGTACTGTATATATACAATTATGATGATACATACCCTTGAAAATCATCGATTCTTTCATGAAATAGTGCTTCATTTCTAAAAATAATAACAATGCATAATATATATATATATATATATATATATATATATATATATATATATATATATATACATATACATACATATACATCTTTTATATATATATATATATATATATATATATATATATATATATATATACTGTATATACTGTATATATGTGTGTGTGTGTATGTATGTGTGTGTATTTCCTGTAGGATTCGCTTAGACACTGAAGTCACGTGCATCTACTGTGATTTTTTAAGCATACATACATATATATACATATATATATATATATGTATATATACATAATTTACATTGTTATTTTTTCTATGAATGAAACAATTTCATGAAAGAATCGATAGTTTTCAAGGGTATGTATCATCACAATTTACTTTATATAACAACAACATAAAAAACATGTATATATATTTCAGTTACCCAACAAGCATCGGGGCAAACGCCTACCTACCTCGCAAGTGAGAAGACCTTGAAGAACAGTTCACAATGGATGTATTTTGATTCCCTTCTGTTCGTATGAAAAGACGGAAAAAATTGACAGCCTTCGAAGCCTGTGATATAAGCTGGAAGAGATAGAAAGTGGAAGTAGAGTCAAACTTTCCTCTTTTCCAACCCAAAAAAATAAATCCTTTAAGATCTTCGACATAGAAATCCATTTTCACTGTGAATACACACACACAAACCTTTCAGGACGGCCCAAGAAAAACAAGTAAAAAATGCGCCGAAGAAACGATGTTTTCTGTACGGCCGCTACAGCGTATAATCAAGGCCACCGAAAACAGATCTGTCTTTCCGTGGCCTCGGTATAATGCTGTATGAGCCAGTGCCCATGAAACTTTAACCACGGCCCGGTGGTGGCCTATCGTATATCGTTGCCATATCTTAAACCCTACTGAGCATTGAGGGCCACAATTTGGTATGTTTGATGATTGGAGGGTGGATGATCAACATACCAATTTGTAGCCCTCTAGCCTCAGTAGTTTTTAAAATCTGGGGAAGGACAGAAAAAGTTCGGACAGAAAAAGTGCGGACAGAAAAAGCGCGGACAGAATAAAGTGCGGACGGATAGCCAAAGCCGACACAATAGTTTTCTTTTACAAAAAAAAAAAAAAAACAGGAAGAAGAAAGACCCTGATATCCTAAAACTTCTGGGAAGAAGAAGAAGGTTATGTTTACATTTTATGCAACCGAGTTTTGGAAACGTTTGCATGCGTGGATAAAACGTCTTTACTTCTCTGAATCGATGAGATTAATCTTTTTCCATCACAAGAAGAAAAAACAAACTTCCCTGAATCTCCGAGATTTATCTATTTCCATCACAAGAGAAAAAAATAAAGGTATATAGAATATGATTTGATTCTTACTTCCAAGAGAAGTCCAGGGTGGGTGGGTGGGTGGGATGTGTGTTTGGGGACGTGGGAGGGGGGGAGGGGTGGTTACAGGAGGCGCCATGCTTTGTATATCTCTTTTAGAAAATGGGTTTGAGTGAAAACAGATTTGTTTTACGTAAAGGGACCCAGGAGAGAGATTTTGTGAATAAAGG
>NC_089792.1:575144-627644 GCF_040412425.1 Macrobrachium rosenbergii | reverse complement strand
AAGTGAAAGGTCCATTCACTCAGTATACCAGCTCTCTAAAACGGCTTGAGTCCAGTTGCATATAGCTTCCGAACTGCGCAAATACTGACTGACACAAAAAACTATTCATTAATCTTTAAAATGACAAGTGTCCCAGTTTATCTAGTATTTTTTTTTTTTCCGCATCATCTTAAACTGGAGTGTTTTGTATAAGCAAGTGTTTCTTGCTTGATATTTCCTTGGAATATCAGTGAAGGAATCTCGTGAACACTTAATCAGCTAATTTATCACACAACTTGAAATCTGGTGAGTGAGTCATTTTTGGTACTCGCCATAGGGGAGGGTTTAGTGCCCACCGTCGATAAACCTCATGTGGTGTACTGTAGGCATTAGTAAAGGTTGCTTGCGGAGTTCCTTAGGCCTCTAGCTGCAACCCCAACTTTTTAGCCTGGATTTTTAGTTTTCTGCAAAAGAAAACTACTGTGCCGGCTTTCCCTGTCCGTCCGCACTTTTCCTGTCCGTCCTCAGAGCTTAAAAACTACTGAGGCTAGAGGGCTGCAAATTGGTTTGTTGATCATCCACCCTCCAATCATCAAACATAACAAATTGCAGCCCTCAAACCAAAGTAGTTTTTCATTTTATTAAGGTTAAGTTAAAGTTAGCCGTAATCGTGCGTCTGGCAACGATATAGGACAGGCTCATACAGCAGTATACCGAGACTACCGAAAGACAGATCCATTTTCGGTGCCCTTGATTATACGCTGTACAGAAAACTCGATTGGGCCGAAGAAACTTCGGCGCATTTTTTACTTATTTTCTCAAGGTTCCACATTTAGATCCTTCTATCTCATTGTACCTTATCTCTTTTCCTTTATTTTCTGGATCTCTTTACCTTGCTGTCCAACCACTCTAACTTCCCGTTTTAGCCGTCTTTAGTGATGAATGTCTCGAAAGTAGCCCAGTGCTTGGGTTGACGACCTAAATTTCATGTATCAATCAAACTCTGTTCAGAATTTTCCCAGGCACAAATCATCCTTACACCCCAATTCAGAAGAGCTATTTGTTCTTACTAAGTAGCCCTACGTTTCTTGCAGAGTTTCAACGCCCACCTGAAATCTTATCATCGCCGCGTCTTCCTTGGTAAATTCACCCTCTTTTACATTCCCCGCTTACAACGGAGTACATGGCCATTTACAAGAAAAAGCTTCCTTGACGGGCAGAAGCTTGCATAATGCTTAAAGTTTACAGCTACTCCTTCTAAGTCATGATTGAAGTGTTTATGTAAACTGCGTCTGACTTCAACTTTTTTACGAGTTCCGGCGGCTGATTTACATTTTCCTTTTTTTTTTTATTTTCAGTGATGACATCAGTTTCAGACTTTTAGGGAATTTAGTTTAAGAGTGTTTGATGTCTTTTCTTATTTCTGAAAAGACTTTTTCTTACGGCTGTTTAATAAAAACAAAGCCGCCGTAGGAGGGTAGCGCCGTTAGTGCCCCTCATGCGGTGCACTGTAGGCATTACTTAAGGTTCTTTGCAGCGTCCCTTCGACCCCTAGTTGCAACCCCTTTCGTTCCTTTCACTGTACCTCCTTTCATATTCTCTTTCTTCCATCTTACTCTCCACACTCTCTAACAAATGATTCATAGTGCAACTGCTTTGAGGTTTTCCTCCTGTTACACCTTTCAAACCTTTTACTGTCAGTATCCGTTTCAGCGCTGAATGACCTCATAGGTTCCAGTGCTTGGCCTTTGGCCTAAATTCGAGATTTAATTCAATTAAATACAGTTAATCTTGTTCCAACTCAGCATCTTAATTATTATCATTATTATTTGTGAACTTTTATTTTTCATTCTTTTGACGTTTTTAGACTTGATCATATTCTGCATTTTCAATCTCCTGAAAAGCAAATTTATTGATTTGTCTGTCCGTCAGCACTTTTTCTGTCCGCCCTCAGATCTTAAAAACTACTGAGGCAAGAGGGCTTATTAGTTGGTATGTTGATCATCCACCCTCCAATCTTTCATTTTTATTCAAATTGCAGCTCTCTAGCCTCAGTAGTGTTTATTTTATTTTAGGTTACAGTCCAACTATTGACCCCTTTCATCCGTCAGGTACTTCATTCCCTTCATTTTCTGAATCTCTTTTTATCTTGCTGTCCAGCCACTCTAACTCCCTCTTTTCACTGTCTAAGGAGCTGAATGGACGAAAGTACTCCAGATCTCGGCCTGGAAGCCTAAATTTCATTAAACAATCAAGCGATGTTCTCTATATGATGTAAATAAAAAAAAAATTTAAATAATCAGTACAGCTGTTATTTTTGCCTGATGAAAACTGTATAACATTTTGTTGTTAAATGAATAAAACATTGTTGTTCAGTGAAAAACATATTGTTATCCAGTGAATGACATATTGTTACTCAGTGAATGGCATATTGATACTCGGTGAATAACACTGTTACTCAGTGAATAAAATATTGTTATTCAGTGAATAACATATTGTAGCTCAGTGAATAACATCGTTACTCACTGAATAACAACTGAATAACATTGTTACTCAGTGAATAACATTGTTATTCAGTGAATAACATACCGTTCAGTGAATAACACATTGTAGCTCAGGGAATAACATTGTTCCTCACTGAATAACAACTGAATAACATTGTTACTCAGTGAATAACATACTGCAACTCACTGAACAACATTGTTATTCAGTGAATAACAATATGAATATCTAACAACACCTCACAAGATCTTTAACAACTCTCTTCATTCCAGACTCCTCCGTGAGATGTGATTCATCCCTGGACGACGCCACTTTCCAGTTCTCGTTGTGTGCAACAAAAAAAAAAAAATCCACCCGTAACCATGCCGTCGTTCAGAGAGCGGATCACCAGGAAAAAGATCGTCGACTTCGGCAGCAGCGAGCTGCGGAGAGCCCTGACCTTCTTTGACCTGACCCTCTTGGGCATCGGGTCAACTATAGGCGTTGGGTTCTACGTATTGGTCGGAGAGGTCGCTATATATACGGGCCCAGCGGTGGTCGTCTCGTTTCTAATTGCTGGAATTGCTTCTTTATTTGCTGGTGAGTGGGCATCACGTACCCATGTGTGTGTGTGTGTGTGCATGTGTGTGTGTATGTATATATATATATATATATATATATATATATATATATATAAACATAAATATTATACACACATATATATATATATATATATATATATATATATATATATACATATATACATATATATATATATCTGGCCCATATAAAAATGTATATTATTATACATTTGATGGCGTGGATCTGATTCATGCATGATTCATTACCCCATTTCATTTCAAATCACGACTTTCAAATCAACGAATCTTGGTCGAAGAACCTCCATCTCTCATCACACCTCGAGAACATATTTATAAAAAACGCATCTGCAAGACAGGCTAAAAGACACCAAAAACCTGCTTAGTGCTGGTGGGCCATTCTCAAACTCGAAACATTGTCCCAGGAAAAACATTTTGGGAAGGGCATAACCACCAAAGCAAACTGGTTCAAAATGAGAGAAATAACTCGGGGGAACTTTCAACAGGAGACTAAGTCTCGAGAATGGCCTTTTGCGTTATATCTCGAAGACAAAATGGAATAGGAAAACTTTTTCTCTCCCTGAACTTGTGCCATCTAGTTTGAGTATTCCGAAATATTCTCAAGCGTGTGTATGTGTATATATATATATATATATATATATATATATATATATATATATATATATATATATATATATATATATATATATATATATATATATATATATATACATATATATGTATATATACATATATGTATATATATACATACATATATATATATATATATACATATATACATATATATGTATATATGGAACCTCATATAAATAAAAGAACGCGTAGGTTCACTGGCGGTGTCAGTAACATTAAAACCTGATATAAAGTGAAATACCAGATGAAACACAAGACTAACTCCACTTTGAGACACGAGTTTTTGAATCAAATCTAAGAACGGGTCAGGAGTTATCATTCAAGTAATCACTCAATTTCCACAAGGAATATGTAGAAACAGAACCAATGATAATTGCCATCTTGTACTGAAAGAGCCTTACATCACTAACTTAAGAGCACAGGCTTAAAATATGCAAATGAAAAACATTTAAAGCTAAATACTCTGATTGATTCTAAATTTGTTTTGTTGGATGGTCTGTAAGACTGGTATTGCGTAAACAGGGTAGAGCTTGGGCAATTCATAAAACAGCAAAAGAGTACAAAACAGCTTTAAAAATTCTTATACAATTCCAGGTCTATGTTATGCAGAGTTTGGAGCAAGAGTCCCCAAAGCCGGGTCAGCCTACATCTACAGCTATGTTTGTGTTGGAGAATGCGTTGCCTTCATAATTGGATGGAATCTCGTCTTGGAATACATCATCGGTAAGTGGGAATTCTAGCTATAGTTATGACTGTATGCTAACGAATGTCTTGATGAAAGTGTTAGCTAGTCAAGTCACTGATCAACGTTACAAAGCACATTTCAAATTTCCTTTTCAAATCCAGTTTGTTTCTATTGTAGCATTACAAAACATTTCAAGTTTCTTTTTCAATCCAGTTTGTTTCTATTGCAGCATTATAAAATACATTTCAAGTGTCCTTTTCAGTCCAGCTTGTTTCTACTGTAGCATTACAAAACACATTTCCAGTTTCCTTTTCAAATCCAGTTTGTTTCTATTGTAGCATTACAAAACTAATTTCAAGTCTCCTTTTCATTCCAGTTTGTTTCTATTGTAGCATTACAAAACACATTCCAAGTTTCCTTTTCAGTCCAGTCTGTTTCTATTCTACCATTACAAAACACATTTCATGTTTATTTTTCAGTCCAGTTTATTTCTACTGTAGCATAAAGGGCTGAATCTGACCCTTTCATGGTGTCTCTCAGTGATATGGTCTCTCATCTACCTTCTCTAATTTCTGTAATCCTCAAAATCCCCTCTTGTACAGCTCATTCATATGCAGATGATTTTACTCTTCACAGGTTATCCTTCTCTCTACAACCTTCTGCGGAAGCTTCTTTTCATCCTTACTTGACATTATGTCCTGTTAATAATGAACTGGGTTATACCCCTGATTAGTCCACAGGGAGTCTTTGTCATTTATAGCTACCATGACCAGTTTACTTACTATTCCATTATCCCGAACTCATTCCATCTTTGCAAAACAATCTTTGCATGAATCAAGAAGTAAACAGTAAAAGGTCCAGGAGAGATCTTATCATGGACTGACCAAGACTTTATTCAAGAAGCTGGGTATTCCCTGCAGTTGCAACATTTATTATCTGGGCAATCTCTTGAGTCTACGTGGGACTTGTCTGTTTCTTAACAGAGTACTGTCCTGATAATTGGGACCTTCTTAAATGTTTTTATCTGATAACTGGCCAGGCGTTTCCACCTTCGATTGATTTCCACATAGTCACAAAATCACTATTCCTTAATTGAGCTACAGATAATAAATTGCTCTTGAATAGGCTTCTGGCTTGTCTGCTCTTTCAACTTTCTCTTACAGTATATACTGAGGTTCTCAGTCCTGATAGATACAGTGTACAAGTCTTGTGAGGATACACTCATCTCACCATTTCTTCAAAATCATTTGATTAAAGAATTTGGAATTTCCTACCCTTCTACTTATTTCCTGTATACCTTGTTTTCTTTTAAGAGATGAGGCTGTCCATTAATATCCAAATATCACAGAAGACTGGGCAGTTTTAGATGACTATGTCAGCCTCAGTAGATGACTAAATATACAACCCAATAGAGTAGATTATAATCACTTCTAACTCTCCTGAAGTATAAGTTATTCCCAAGGTAATAAGAATGATTTCTTTGGAAAATAATATAAGACATACAATACATTATGCATACATACATACACGAGCCACTGCACATACCCACCCAAGCAACCAATCACACGCTTGCAATCATCCACGAATAATTCTCTTCCCACTCTCCCAGGGGCATCAAGCGTGGCGAGAGGATTTAGCAGTTACATAGACGTCCTGGGAAACAAGGTCATGTCGGACTGGCTGACGGAGAACTTGCCTATAGATGTCGGGTTTCTCTCTGACTATCCGGATTTCTTATCCTTCGGTCTGATAATCTTCATATCCGGTAGGGAAACTGTCTCACTATTTATTTTAGGTTGTTATTTTGAAACCCATTGAAAAATTCTTCAAAGTAGTTGGAGATGCAGTAATTTTTAGTAATTTTTAGTTTTCTGTAAAAGAAACTATTGTGGCGGCTTTGTCTGTCCGTTCGCACTTTTTCTGTCCGCCCTCAGATCTTAAAAACTACTGAGGCTAGACGGCTGCAAATTGCTATGTTGATCATCCACCTTCCAATCATCAAACACACCAAATTACGGTCCCCTAGCCTCAGTAGGTTTTATTTTTTTTAAGGTTAAAGTTAGCCGTAATAGTGCTTCTGGCAACGATACAGTATAGGCCACCACCGTGCCGTGGTTAATGTTTCATGGGCCGCGGCTCATACAGCATTATACCTAGACCACCGAAAGACAGATCTATTTTCGGTGGTCTTGATTATACACTGTACAGAAAACTCGATTGCGCCGAAGTAACTTCGGCGCATTTTTTACTCGTTTAATGTAGATTTTGCTCCAAGATGTCAATTTTGCATTAATGATTTACAGGACTGTTAGCTATTGGAATAAAGGAGTCATCGACGGTCAACAACGTTTTTTCCAGCCTCAACTTGGTCATTGTGATATACGTCATCATTGCTGCTGCTATTAATGGTAAGAAATACATTTACAATAAGTTTATATACATATATATATATATATATATATATATATATATATATATATATTTATATATATATATATATATATATATATATATATATATATATATATATATATATAATATATATATATATATATATATATATATTATAGAGACATACATATATAAATTTATATACGTATATACATTTATGTATATATATGTATTTACACATATGTGTAAATATATATATATATATATATATATATATATATATATATATATATATATATATATATATATATATATATATATATATATATATATACACTCGTATATATGTATATATATATATATATATATATATATATATATATATATATATATATATATATATATATATATATATATATATATAATTCCTCTTCTACGACATGAGTGAAACCTTAGCACAGCCGCATTTCGCTCGTTATCTTCTGAATAATAATAATAATAATAATAATAATAATAATAATAATAATAATAATAATATGGGATATTCCTTTCCGGTACCCCAAACTTTTAGACCACAAAGTATTTTTGATAAATTTCCTAATCTATAAACTACTTTCGTCTCTCCCTGTCACTGCTTTCACTACCCGTCCATTTTCCACCATGAATACGACGCGAATGAAACATCACTCTCTCTTTTGGGGAGAGAGAGAGAAACACTACTCGAGTTAAAAAGGCAGAAAAAATCGCTTGGGAAAAGAATCATCACTCTCTCTTCGAGTTTAAAAGCATGGCTTAACCTTCGGTACTGGGGAGAGAGGATCAGCCCTTTAGAATTTTGTGGAAGAAAAGACACAGGAGAGAGAGAGTTTGGAGAGAGAGAGAGAGAGAGAGAGAGAGAGAGAGAGAGAGAGAGAGAGAAATGAAACTGGTAGTAGCACGGTGTCCTGAAGGAATGGAACTGATTGCTTGATTGCTATCTATCAATTTATCTATGTACAGTGTTTGTGTACATATATTTGTATGTATATATATATATATATATATATATATATATATATATATATATATATATATATATATATATATATATATATATATATATATATATATATATATATATACATACAAATATATGTGTGTGTGTGTATGTCTATGTACATGAAATCTACATTACCGTTTCAAGTATAGCACTTCATATTCATCTATTTCATTTATATATTTTTTCCCCCTCCTCTTGGTGAGAAATGACAGCCAGGCTTGGAAACTTTCAGCCGCGGCGAGTTAATTTACATATTCTGTGCAACCGAACCAAGGGAACCTCATAACATAAGCAATGAACAATGTCTCCCCCGAGATCGTTTCGTATGTAAATACATTCTCTCTCTCTCTCTCTCTCTCTCTCTCTCTCTCTCTCTCTCTCTCTCTCTCTCTTTGCCTAGATCATACATTGATAAATGGCGGTTATGTGGCGGAGTTGTTTTTCTTTTTTGGGAGGGTGGGTGTCGTAATATTGTGGGTTACGTAAGGTTTTATGTTAAGGACGATGACGATAATAATAATAATAATAATAATAATAATAATAATAATAATAATAATAATAATAATAATAATAATTATTATTATTATTATTATTATTATCTTGGTGATTACACTTTTTTCGTTGCTTTACGTTAAGGATTTGCCAACATATTTGATATAATAATAATAATAATAATAATAATAATAATAATAATAATAATAATAATAATAATAAATAAAACTTATTATCGTAATTCTGGTGATTATATAACATGACATTTTTTGGAAGGTTGTACGCTTAGAATTTGTCAACTAATAATAATAATAATAATAATAGAAAAATCCCAGTGGATCTTGTTAGTCCTCCCACGGGTGACACAGCCACCCACCTCCTGCAAACCGGTTTGTCCGTCCTGGGTGGGGCGGGGTCGGTAGGGGAATGGGAGGATGGGGGAGACATTCACCCTCCTCTGCAAACCTGTTTGTCCTCCCACGGGTAGCAGTAGGGGAGACATGACAAATCCGCCCACCCCCTACAAACCGGCTTGTCCGTCCTTGGTGGGGACGGGGTGGGTAGGGGAATGGGAGGATAGGGAAGACATTCACCCTCCTCCTGCAAATCTGTTTGTCCGCCCAGGGTAGGGGAATCGAGCAGATTTCCAAAAGCTGTCTGCAAAGATTTATTTTTAAATATACATACCCATACATAACAGTGGATTTGTTTCTCCATTAATAATAATAATTATCTTCATCAATAAGATTATTAAGATACGAAGAACTAAGCAAAGGAATTAATAATAATAATAATAATAATAATAATAATAATAATACGAAGCCTCATCTGTAATACTATGATGATAACGAAAAACGAAGCATAATAATAATAATAATAATAATAATAATAATAATAATAACAATAATAATAATCCTAGTCTCTCTAACTATTTCAGATTTGCTGTGTCCCTACCATTCTTTGTCCCCTTTATCGCTATTTCCCTTACGTATATGAGTAATATATGTGTGTATGTGATAAGAGATCATAAAACACAACAACGAAATAAATGAGTTACTTAAGACCGATATGTTAAACAAATAACTTTTGTATTCCACTTACACTGCTTGCATAGACATTTGTTAATGTTGTCTTACGAACTCCCGAGATTTTTACTGGAATTTATTACATAATTTTAATTATGACTGCATGAAATACAGTACTCCGTGTATTATATGTCCACACATTATACAGATATATATATACTGTATATATATATATATATATATATATATATATATATATATATATATATATATATATATATGTTACAGTGAATCTGTATAATCAGGGAATATATATATTCTCTGATATTTTCAGGAATGCATAATGTCTGATTCACTCAGAGGATATGTATATTCCTGAAACTTTTAGTGAATATACAGATTCCTGAATCGTGTTTAGTATGAAAGAACAATGAAATAAATAGCTGAAACGATAAACAAAGCCTTGTTTTCACAATGTAAACTTGTATGGTATGGTAGAATAATGGAATAAATCACTAAAAACAGTAATACACGTCTGTAATATTTTATTTATCACATAAAACACTTGGATGTAACAAAATTTATTATGAACAGAAAATAAAACTTGTCTGTCACAAAATACTCATTTAAAATAAAACTAGTAAAAAAATAATAAGGATCGTTCTAATATTTAGAACGAAGCCTTGTTTTCACAATGCAAACTTGCATGACATCGTGAGTTGCATTTAACTTTCAGCTTAAAACATTTACATCGATTTGTTTGACAACGTTTTGAACCAGCACAGTTGCATTTGGCGAAACCTTGACCACCTGACTTTGACTCTTGCTGCACAGCAGTTCGAAGCGAAACAATCCTATCGGTTGTCACATGGTCTTTTGAATACAGTTCATACGTACATAAATCAAACTAATTCCTGGTATATTTCCACTCAGTATACCACTCTTCACTGCAATCGTGTAACTGTCATTTTCGTTAATATCCATAATTATTCCCATGATATTCCTTGATCCCCCGACCCTATCCACCATTGGTATCGGAATCGTTACATTGTTCCCGACGTTTCCACGGTCCATAATACGACGACTTCGTTTAACCATACGTTCAGCTTGAAAAGCTGTGCTTCGCACGCACGTTTTCGCTGAGAGGTAATATTCTTTTGACGAACGGAGAGTGGTGATGTTGGTTCGACAGCAGGTGGTTCAGCAGTAACTGGTTCGACAGCAGATGGTTCGGCAGTAACTTGTTCGACAGCAGGTGGTTCGACAGCTGCAGAGAGAGAGAGAGAGAGAGAGAGAGAGAGAGAGAGAGAGAGAGAGAGAGAGAGAGAGAGAGAGAGAGAAAGAGAAACATTACACTCACTACAATCCACATAATAACATAAAAATACAGTGTATTGAGGGAAATTTGTTATCCGTTCGACCATAAGGATACCCTACTGACTAACCTCTAATCACAGTCGTGCACAATACTCCCAGTGCAGTGAATTGTTCGACAGCAGGTGGTTCAGCAGTGACTTGTTCGACAGCAGGTGGTTCAGCAGTAACAGGTTCGACAGCAGGTGGTTCAGCAGTAACTGGTTCGACAGCAGGTGGTTTAGCAGTAACTGGTTCGACAACAGGTGGTTCATCTGAAGTTGTTTCTTCCGTAATTACTGCCAGCAAATCGTCCTCACTTTGGAGACGGTGAATTACATCATGTGGAAGAGCTGAAGTTGTCAGTCCTACTTTTGCATCGGATCCAAACAATGCAGCAAATGGTGACCTTCTAATGCCAGAATGGTAGCTAGAGTTTTTTTGAAACTGCACAAATTTTAAACCAACTGTCCAGTCTGTTGTATTATTATCACTCAACCAGGCTACCAACATATCTTTAATATCACAGTTTGCTCGTTCAACTGACCCCTGGCTCTGAGGATGTCTAGGTTTTCCATGAACCATTACAAGATCAGGCCAAAGCAGTTTAAGTTCTGTAATAACACAAGCAGTAAACTCCGATCCGTTGTCACTTTGTAGAATTTCCGGTGCACCAAGTAAAAGAAAAATATCCAACAGCTGATACGCAACTTCTGCAGCACGTTTTGATGTGAGAGGTCTCAATACACAGAACTTTGTAAGATGATCTTGGTAGACCATTATCCACTTATAGTTGCCTTGCTTCATCGCCTACATGTCTACAAGGTCAACTTGTGATCTGGAGCCAAAGTTCTTTGTCAGAATAGGTCGAACAACAGTCCCTTTGGTTGTTGGTCGCTTACGTTTACGCTGACATTCGATGCACAGTGATTTGTAAATAGATATTGCATCATGGGTAATGTTGGCATACTTTTTAGATAATTCCTTTACCATCTTATCGCGCCCTCCGTGGCCAGTTGCAATATGAGCACGCTTAATAATGTCGAATGTATCCTCCAATGTAGCAAAATAGATAGGATCTTCATTGGCAGTCCGTCTTCTAATCAACTTGAGAACATCACCACACTTGAGGATCTCCTTCTTCTTCAGAAGGTAGTATTCATGAGGCGTCTTTTGCCTGACTTGTCAATTGCTGTCAGTTCTGAAATAATTTCATTATACTGTTCTTTTTGGAAGCAAGACAGATTTCTTTCCTTCACTTCTTTGGAATAATTCTTCCCGAAAATGTGCTTCTAAATCACGCTCAGTTGGATTTGCCATGGTGTTGACAGTAGGAAGGATGGCGTATGACTGGGGGTTATAGCACCGGGGTTGGAAGGTGGTAATTAGATGGACTCCTACCATGGTTCGTTAGTTCAGTGGTTTACATTGTGTTTACATTTAAGTTTACATTGTGAAAACAAGGCTTTGTTTATCGTTTCAGCTATTTATTTCATTGTTCTTTCATACCAAACACGATTCAGGAATCTGTATAATAATAAGACCGAATAATCAGGGAATATGTATATTCACTAAAATTTCAGGAATATACATATCCTCTGAGTGAATCAGACATTATGCACATTCCTGAAAATATCAGAGAATATATATATTCCTGATTATACAGATTCACTGTAACATATGTTATGTATATTCACTAAAAATTTCAGGAATATACATATCCTCTGGAGTGAATCAGACATTATGCACATTCCTGAAAATATCAGAGAATATATATATTCCCTGATTATACAGATTCACTGTAACATATGTATATATATATATATATATATATATATATATATATATATATATATATATATATATATATATATATATATATATAGTGTGTGTGTGTAAAAAATCACAGATGATCCATGTGATCTCAGTATATAAGCGAATACCACAGGAAAATGACAAGCAGAAGTCAGTACCAATCGCTTTCTATGGTATTTTTATATATATATATATATATATATATATATATATATATATATATATATATATATATATATATATATATATATATATATATATTTGTAAAATATACATATATATGTATATATATTATCTTATATATATATATATATATATATATATATATATATATATATATATATATATATATATATATATATATATATATATATATGATATATTGTCGGAACCCCAATACAAAATTAAAAACGCACAAGACAAAATATGAAATAGTTTATATTTATGTATACAATTTTATGATTGAACTGAATTCTCAATCCAAGTGAAAATTTCATATCCTTTTATTATTATCATAAAGGATTTAACATTCAAATGAATGTCATTAAATTTATCATTAATTCTAAATATATATTTTTAAGATATACATTTTGTTATATCCACTTCAAAGCTATTAGGGCGGGGAAATATGCAATAATGATCAATCTTTCACTGAAAAGATTCTGAATATATCTGAAAGGTTAAACCCTTACTATGGATGTTATTTGTTAAACTCTGATATTCAGTGAAATTTCATAGGCCATCTATTTTCTCTCTTATCCCAAAGCACTTCAGATTCTGAACTTTCACCTTTAGTTCAATTAAGTGTTTTAGCTACTGACAATACTGCCCGAAAATGGAAGACCGCAGTCTCTGCAAAAATACAAAACTGAGAAAAATGGAAGATATTGCAGTTTTCCCTTGCCTTACTACTGATTTTGCAGATACAGCAAATGGGAGCCCTTAAATAAAGCATTGAAGAATCATTTTGAAACTGCAGTAACTTGTGTATTAGTGTTTCACGAGCACAATAGGTGGCATATCTCAATTTCGAAAATTTTGCAAATACTGCAGTTTTCCACTTTAGGGCAGAATAATGGCCTTACTTCTTATTTTAATTTTTACCCATGCATCAAAGCACCTGTTTTCAATACGAAATTTAACGAGAGATGATAATTTAGTAAAGAAGACAGAAGTGGGGAATTATAATCATTCTTTCTACTTCGAAAAGTCATTGCTTTTCATTTTTCCCGTCATCCAAGGGATAAGTTGGTAAGTTCTGGTTGATTTGTACAGTAATAGTTTACTCTAGAGGGTCAAGTAGCAGGCAAAAGCTATAAGGAACGCAATTCTATATTCTTTTTTTTTTATTTTTGGGTTAGCATAACTGACTGAAAATAGATATCCACGACCAAATTAGCACTTATGACTTGGACCATCGTCAGATGGAGTCTAGTTTGTCAATTTTTCATGGGTTTTATTTTAATGAATCTTTCACATTCACAATTGATCCCTGATTCCCTTCTCCTGCCGAAAGCAACCAGAATAATAATAATAATAATAATAATAATAATAATAATAATAATAATAATAATAATAATAATAATAATAATAATAATAATAATAATAATTCTTTGGAAGCTTGATTTTCAAGTCAATGGCATCTTTGGTGGGCTTATTCAATATGAACAGGTTCGCGTTCTGAATAATAATAATAATAATAATAATAATAATAATAATAATAATAATAATAATAATAATAATAATAATAATAATAATAATAATTATTATTATTATTATTATTATTATTAATATGTCAAAAGCTTGAATTTCAAGTCAATGGCATCTTTGGTGGGCTCGTTCCACAAGAACAGGTCCACCTTCTGAATAATAATAAATAATAATAATAATAATAATAATAATAATAATAATAATAATAATAATAATAACAATAATAATAATAATAATAATAATAATAACAAACTTCACGCCTTTCAGCTGACGTCTCGAACTGGCAGCTGACCAAGAACGACACCGTGACGCTATGCAACAATACCGAAGGTGAAACAGATTGGGGCGAAGGCGGTTTTGCGCCTCACGGCTTCGCTGGCATCATGAACGGGGCCGCTACCTGCTTCTTCGGCTTCGTAGGCTTCGACTGCATTGCTACGACTGGTAGGAATCTTTGCTTAATACTCTTTCTCTCTCTCTCTCTCTCTCTCTCTCTCTCTCTCTCTCTCTCTCTCCCAATAAAACACAGCTTCCTTCCAAGCGAAACTTAAGACTGCATTGCTACAACTGCTTTCTCTCTCTCTCTCTCTCTCTCTCTCTCTCTCTCTCTCTCTCTCTCTCTCTCTCTCTCTCTTCTGAATAAAACAGTGTTAAGAGAAACTTAAGACTGCATTGCTAGGACTTTGTTTTCTCTCTCTCTCTCTCTCTCTCTCTCTCTCTCTCTCTCTCTCTCTCCCTCCCTCCCTCCCTCTCTCTCTCTCTCTCTCTCTCTCTCTCTCTCTCTCTCTCTCTCTCTCTCTCTCTCTCTTTGAATAAAAGTGTTGAGAGAAACTTAAAAATCAAGATTCAATTGCGAATGGGGAGCCTTAGTGAAACTCCGCATTTGGCAGTGTCATAAAATCATCAAGGGTTCTTCTGTAAAAGATTCTAGTGGACCTCCATCTTGAATAAAAAAAAAATAACATTTAAAACAAAAATCACGACAGAAATTTGCATGGAGAGCTTGTCAAGATCCGCATCTGTCATTTTCAAAGAATCATAGAGTGCCTGTAAAACTTCTAGTGGAGTTGTCTACCTTGAATACATGAGAATTAAATTAAAATAAAAATCATGTCAAAATGCACATCTGCTTGTTACATAAAATCATCAAAATTTATCTAAAACAGATCTAATATAGAATGTATATAGAATGTAATGAAAAATAAGAACAAAATATTAATAAGGAAATATCTACATTTATGTATACAAGTAAGAGTGTATTTATCAAAACACAAAAATGATTAAAATAGGTATATGAGTAAGGCTGTATTTATCAAAATTCAAAAATTATTAAAATGGTGTGTATGAGTAAGATTTTATCAAAATACAAAATTTTAAAAAATTTATTTAATAATTTTTGTATTTTGACAAATACAGTCTTACTCATATCAACCATTTTGATAATTTTTGTATTTTGATAATTAGTCTTTCTCGCACACATAACTTTGGATTTTTACCTATCATTTCCGGTCACAGTATAGTGACGCACCATAAGTAACAACATTCAGAAAAATCTCACAATAGTATGAGTCATTAAAATGGTGAAGAAATCCCCACCATTGTGGATTTCATCACCAATCACAATTCTAGGTGTGCCATTAATTCATAAAAATCTCATAATAGCATGAATCACAAAAATGGTGAAGAATAGAAGGTAGAATTTAGGCCAAAGGCCAATCGCTGGGACCTATGAGTCATTCAGCGCTGTAACTAAAATTGACAGAAGAAAAGGTTTGAAAGGTGTAACAGGAAGAAAAAAAAAATCCAGTTGCACCAAGAATCAATTGTTAGAAGAGGGTCGAGGAGAGTAAGAAGAAAGAGAATATGAACGGAGGTACAGTAATAGGAATGAAAGGGGTTGCAGCTAGGGGCCCTAATTCCTTCGCCAGTCAAAACGTTAACCATTTTAACACTGTCTTTCTCGTTTTGTTTTGCAGGCGAGGAAGCGATCAACCCAGCACGCAACATCCCACTATCGATAAGCGTCTCCCTATTGGTCATTTTCTTGGCTTATTTCGGAATGTCTGCAACTGTTACGCTGTCTGTGCCCTACTGTGCATTGGTATGATTTATGTATACTAACCCTCCTGAATTTCCTTCCAAGATATATTCACGTCTGCGTTAGATGTAAACAGTTTTGTTAACAATGTTTTGCATCTCTGTGAACAAACTGCTTTTTAGGTTCATACGTCACGTTTTCCTATTGACTTTTAATATAATGAGTCTTTAAGTTTTTATTTGTATTTTCAATGACGTTCTTTCTATATTAAATACAGCCTCATTGTCATTTCCATTCTCCTTTGCAAATTCATTCAGGTTTTTTCCCCTTCTAATCCTTGGTAAATTGGCAATTAGCGTGAGTCTGTACATCCCTTAGTTACGAACCCTTTTAGCTTTGTATACCTTTTCACTGTTACGCTTCAAATTATCGTATAATGATACATGGCGTTTAACCATTTTTGCATCGCTCATTAGCAGTTGATATCATAGCACGATTCTCTGTTAATTCTAAAATCATCAGGTCTTTTAATATTCATTCACTATTTAAGCTTCTGCTATACAATCTATTACTTATTCATTAAATATTCAATACCTTATCACATCTGCTTTTACATTTCTGCTGTTTCATCTAATATCGTTAATATTTCCATTTCTTGTGTATACGGTTATACGTCTTCTATCTTCAATGTCTCCTCCGGTCCCTTTAAAGTTCAAGTGAATTACCTTATTGCATTTACACGAGCGAAAAATTTAAGCTTATAACCCTCCTAAGTCAATTAATCACGAGGTATTCTTGATATCCTAACATTTGTCCATTTCTTAGTTTATCAATTTACTCTGTAACCCTCCGTTAATATTCATAAATAAATAAAATTACGATTCTCGTGCTTGTAACTTCCACTCAGCACTTGAGGGAATGCAAGGATTAATTCGCTGTTCATGTGCGTGGTGGCAGAGTACACTCACAGCCAGTCACATTTACGTTCAATGCAAATATCTATATCAGCAAGATAATGTTCTCCATTACGTCCATTCACCGTTTTCATATTCAAGTTCAATGCCAATATTAACATCTGCAATATATTATTCCCCACTGTACCCATTCACAGTTGCATATTTAAGTTCAGTGCCAATATCAATTTCAATGCCAATATTAATTTCAATGCCAATATTACTTTCAGTGCCAATATCAATTTCAGTGCCAATATCACTTTCAGTGTCAATATTACTTTCAATACCAATATTAATTACAATGCCAATATTAAAATCTGCAAAAATGTTCCCCACTAAGCCCATTCACTTGTTTCACCTTTAAGTTCGACGCCAATATTAATATCTGCAAAATAATGTTCTCCATTATGCCAATTCACCTGTTTTATTCAATGTCAATATTGATATCTGCAAAATAATGTTCTCTATTACGCCCATTCACTTGTTTCACATCTAAGTTCAATGCCAATATTAATATCTGCAAAACAGGTTTACATGTTTCACATTTAAGTTCAACGCCAATATTAATGTCTGCAAAATAATGTCCCCATTACATCCATTCACCTATTTCATCGACTATTTATCCACCCAGGATCCAGACGCCGCCCTAGTGGCCTATTTCAACGACAAAGATATGCAGGTGTCAAAATGGATTGTGAGCATTGGAGCCCTTTTCGGATTTTCTGCCAGGTATTTCTCTCTCTCTCTCTCTCTCTCTCTCTCTCTCTCTCTCTCTCTCTCTCTCTCTCTCTCTCTCTCTCTCTCTCATGCTGATGAGGGCCTGATAACAATTGCCAAATCTGGCTATCTTTATCAGTGTTATATCAGCATTATATCAGCTTCGCTTCTCAACTCAACTTAGCATGCATTTAGATACACAATTGACGTACCTGTATGTATGTACGTATGTATGAATAAGTAAACATACGACCTTTTATATCAAAGATATCTGTATGAGAATGTCTTTATGCAAATGTACGGTTGTGTAAATATCAGTTCCAACACATTGCTTGGACGTATTAAAATCATATCATATTAAAAATATTACCAGGTAGTACCAGTTTTTTTTTATCTAATGGGAATTCTGAGTAATCGGCTACTGTTATTAACTCTTTATCCTATCGGTAATACTCACTATTATCAGAAGTCATACCTTTGGCCTTTTGATAAGAACACTGGTAAGTCCCAATTGTAATCAACGAAAGTTATTTTGGCTAATCATCTCGTAGAGACTATGACAAACAACAGGAACCTCGTATTCTTCATGATTGAGTGAATGGAATTGGAAATAGAATTTAGGCCAAAGGACAAGCACTGGGACCTATGAGGTTATTCAGTGCTGAAACTGAAACTGACAGTAAAAATGTTTGAAAGGTGTACCAGGAGGAAAACGTCGCAGTTGCGCAATGAATCAATTGTTAGGAGAGGTGAAAGTAAGAATAAAAAGATAGAGATTATGAACGGAGGTACAGTAAAAGGAATGAAAGGGGTCGCAGCTAGGGGCCGAAGGGACGCTGCAACGAACCTTAAGTAATGCCTACAGTGCACCGCATGAGGTGCATTGACGGCACTACCCTCCTACGGGGCCAATTCTCTTTAGATCATTTCCAGTTTTTATGAATAGCAATGTTCAATGATGCATCGTTATTTCTTTTACTATTTTGCTCATTATGGTCATCTTACAATAATTACAGATTAAGTTATTTTTTATATAAAATCTGTTTATACTTAATAATTACTTCAGTTAATCAATAAATATTAAAAGCGATAATAATTCGCATAACTAAACACCAACGGTAAAAGATATCGCCCTGTTAATCTACAGTGAATTCCTCAACGAGTATGAATGGGCTTGTTTGAATGAGTCAGGAAAACATATCATAAACATGTAGGTAACTTATCACACACACATCCCAAACCGGTTGAAAACAAGTCAACGGCATTAAGTGCAAAAACGAATCATTGGCCAATGGAGGACTGTCTTACTAAGCTTTGGTTAAGATTACCAAACTGTTCTGCCCTAAAATGGAAAACTGCAGTATCTGCAAAATTTTCGAAATTGAGATATGCCACATATGCCACCTATTGGGCTCATTAAACACTAATAAACAAGTTACTGCAGTTTCAGAATAATTCTTCAATGCTTTATTTAGGGGGTCCCGTTTGCAGTATCTGCAAAATCAGTAGTAAGGCAAGAAAAAACTACAGTATCTACCATTTTTCTCAGTTTTGTATTTTGGGTGATACTGCAGCCTTCCATTTTGGGGCAGTGTTGTTGACTTGTATCCAACCTGTTCGGGACGATGTTTTACTCAATCAGACCTTTCTCCCCCATTCCAGTATGGTTGGCGTGCTCTTGCCTCTTCCAAGGATCATTTACGCCATGGCGAATGATGGCATCATATTCAGGTTCCTTTCCAGGGTCAACAAGCGATTCAAGACGCCTATACTTGCCACCTTCCTCACTGGGCTACTCGCAGGTAAGAAGAGCCAACACCTCTGGCTTTCTCTCTCTCAAGAGATTCTTCTCAACTTCTACACTTGGGAGTTTTAGCATTTGATTTCTTACACTCCCACGGTGTCCCCATTTCAGTAATCCAGTTATTATTATTATTATTATTATTATTATTATTATTATTATTATTATTATTATTATTATTATTATTATTATTATTATTAATAATAAATACTCATAGTAGCATGAGTCTTAAAATGGAGAAACGAATCCACAGTTATGTATGTGTACATATATTTAAAGATAAAACTGTACATATAGTTTTATATTTAAATATATGTACATACACATAATTGTGGATTTGTTTCTCTATTATTCACTTATTATTATTATTATTATTATTATTATTATTATTATTATTATTATTATTATTATTATTATTATTATTCAGAAGACGAACCTAATTCATTTGGAACAAGCCCACCAATGGGGCCACTGACTTGAAATTCAAGCTTCCAAAGAATATTAACGCGTTCATTCGAATGGAGTAACAGAAGGAAAGAGGAGACCAGTTATTAGAAAAACAGAGGAATTAACAAATAAATAAATAAAAAATGTAAGTATAATACTTTTTACCACTTATCATACGATAAGATAAATGCTGTGACTTTTATTTCTACAGGGCTCCTGGCGATGTTATTCGATCTGCAGGCTCTGGTAGACATGATGAGTATCGGAACTCTGATGGCATACACCATTGTTGCTGTATCAGTAATGCTTCTCAGGTAATAGTTTCTTCAAAAGTCACTTGTAGCAGTATCAGTATTCAGGTAGTACAGTTTCTACAAAAGCCACTTGTAGCAGTATCAGTAATGCTTCTCAGGTAGTACAGTTTCTTCAAAAGTCACTTGTAGCAGTATCAGTATTGCTTCTCAGGTAGTACAGTTTCTCCAAAAGTCACTTGTAGCAGTATCAGTAATGCTTCTCAGGTAGTACAGTTTCTTCAAAAGTCACTTGTAGCAGTATCAGTATTGCTTCTCAGGTAGTACAGTTTCTCCAAAAGTCACTTGTAGCAGTATCAGTAATGCTTCTCAGGTAATAGTTTTTTCAAAAGTCACTTGTAGCAGTATCTGTAATGCTTCTCAGGTAATAGTTTCTTCAAAAGTCACTTGTAGCAATATCAGTGATGCTTCTCAGGTAATAGTTTCTTCAAAAGTCACTTGTAGCAGTATCTGTAATGCTTCTCAGGTAGTGCAGTGTCTTCAAACGTCACAAATACACTTTTTGTAGAACTCAATTTTTTTTTTTTTTATATAATTCTGGGAATATTACGTTCCTGAATGGAAAATTTTGGAACTTATCTCCTGAAACAGCACAGCAAGTTACTCTCTAGAACCGTAGATACAATTTCAGGTTTCCATTGTTTTTCTTCTTCTTATTCTTCTTCTCTTGCATCTAAGAAACTCCGGAAAAGGAAAACAAAAATTATGAACAAAATCACATGCACACACACACACGTTTATATATAAATTTATATATATATATATTATTTAAAAATTTATATATATATATATATATATACAATACTTTTTTTTTATATAATACATACATACATACATACATACATACATACATACATACATACATACATACATACATATATATATATACATACATACATATATATATAATATATATATATATATATATATATATATATATATATATATATATATATATATATATATATATATTACTGTGGATCCTTCTTTTAGCTAACTGAGAAGCATGATACGGTATATATATATATATATATATATATATATATATATATATATATATATATATATATATATATATATATATATATATATATACATACAGTATATACAATATATATACTGCATATGTGTGTTTAAGTGTCGTGCCAGTAGTAAATTCCTAAGCTAAAATAATACTAATATTCACATATAGATATCAAAATGAATGTTCCACAAATATCTACTATATCTAACATAAATATCAATCACTAAATTTGTTCATCACTACCAAGAGGACACAAGTCTGATGCCTGGGCTGTACTGAGGATCTGTTTTTCATTTCAATTTCCTTTCTGAAAATAAAGGTTCACCCCAGATACAGAAGATGAGGAGCCCCAGAGTCTGATGGAAACAGCAAAGAAGAAACTCTCCTTGAGTCCCCAATCTTACTCTAGGAATCAGGTCATGAGGCAGTTATTCAACCTGGACAAGCACAGTGAACCTACAGAGCTCTCTAGTTCTGTGGCAAGTTATGGGACTTTGGTATATTGTAAGTAAGGGCTTTTGCTACTGTTGCCTAATCTGTTCTCATTGTGTTATATGCAATCATTTCTGAGACATATATTCATGGTTTTGGGGTTGGTTATAGTTAGGTGAATCTACAATTTTAGCTCACGGTGGGATTTTGGTATGTTGTCAGTGATGGGCTTTTGCTACTGTTGCCTAATCTGTTCTCACTGTGTTATATGCAATCATACCTCAGACATATATTCATGAATTAGGGGTTGGTTGTAATTAGGTGACTCTACAATTTCAGCTCATTGTGGGACTTTGGTATATTGTCAGTAATGGGCTTTTGCTACTGTTGCCTAACTGTTCTCATTTTGAGTTATACACAATAATTTCTGAGACATATATCCATGATTTAGGGGTTGGTTATATTTGAGTGAATCTACAATTTCAGCTCATACATTAATTAACACTACATCTTAAGATTTTTGTTTATTTCAGGAAGGATACCCATTCCCACTGACAACTTAAAAACAAATCAGATTTAGAGAGTTTATACCTGCTCTTCTAACGCCTCCAGATTTAGGAATCCTTTTTAAATAAATGTTTTCATTTACATATTCAACAGCTCATTTTAACAATATCGAAGGACTGACAACCAACTCCCTAACTTTGTAAATTTAAGGTGTTTAAGATCAATCTTACAGCCACCTAACTTCACCAGTGTATCTCACCTACCATTTGTAGGGTGTGTCCACATTATGTTAACCCGTGTGATAATCGCATGTTGATAACTTATTGCGTATATATCACAAACAGGTTGAAAACACATTAACGACCGTACTTAGAGAACAAAAGCTTTGGGTAGAATTATCAACAAGGCGTTGACTTGTATTCAACATGCTTGCGATCTGCATGATGATTTACAACAAAAACAGTTTGAATACAAGTCAACGATTTATTGGCAATCCTAACCAATACTTCGTAAGATTATCCACTACTGGCCAAAGATTAGTTCTCCACTTACCAGTCGCTGACCTGTTTTTAAACTGTTTGCTACAAGTATGCAATAAGATGCCAGTTTGTTTATGACATTTTTGAAGTAGTGTCAACGCAACCCTAGTCTTATGTGCCTTTACTCTCAACCATTTTTAGATTTTTCTTGTACCAAGCTGAACAAATCCACGAAGGCATATGCCATACATTTTATTGTAGTTAGCTACATTAGATACAACTGTTCGCCACTTAATGATGGATTCTTTCTCATCTAACGTTTGAAGGTATATTGATCGCCATCCTGTGCGGCCTGCTCGTCATACTTCGAGAACCTCTCTCCCAGGGAGATGCTGGCGCCATTGTCGGCATTGTTATCATGGCGGTTCTCAACGTCATCAATATTTTAATCCTTGCAATGCAGCCAGAGTCCAAGAAAGTTCTTTCCTTCAAGGTACGTTAACTGGACGTTTTGTTTTTTAGTTTTCTGAAAACCATTGTGCCGGTTTTGTCTGTCCGTCTGCACTTTGCAGATCTTAAAAACTACTGAGGCTAGAGGGCAGCAAATTGGCATGTTTTTTCAAGGCAGCAGCAGAATGACCTTGAGTCTTCTATGGTTACAGGAAAAATATTAAATAATTTGACATCAACAGCAATATACATTTTCCTCTTGTAGAGGGCAGAGAATTAATTAAACCATCCGACTTGATGTGAATGTGAAATTTGATAAGATGATCACAGCGTTTGATCTGCAACTGCATTTCAGTATCACTGTTGTAAAGTGCAGTTAATGGTTAAGATATCTGGTTTTGGGGCAATAAATGAGTTATGAAAACTGATTTCATTAAGCACGGATTAGGAGAGAAACCTTGATGTCATGACATTATTATTATTATTATTATTATTATTATTATTATTATTATTATTATTATTATTATTATTATTATTATTATTGATTTCAACAAGTGACAAGTGCCTGACCATGAAATAATAATAATAATAATAATAATAATAATAATAATAATAATAATAATAATAATAATAATAATAATAATAAAAAATAATAATAATTATTATTATTATTATTATTATTATTATTATTATTATTATTATTAATAATAATTATTATTTATTATTATTATTATTATTATTATTATTATTATTCAAGAGCCCTGACCATGAAATTACTGATCGAAAAAGACACCGTTTGTGAATATTGGGTAAGAACGTTTCAATTAAGACATAATTTCTAAAATGTCTATCGTAAAAAGCACGGTTCCTTGACACAGGTTCCTCTGGTCCCGTGGATGCCTGCAGTGAGTGCCTTCATCAATTTCTATCTCATGTTCAACTTGTCTACAGACACGTGGATTCGATTCGCTATCTGGATGGCAATCGGTGAGTTCATTTTTGGTTCCGTGATTCTCAGGTTGGAAACAGGCCCATTTCACTATTTTGCCTCAAAATAATGAAATGAAAGTAAAGGGTTTATGAAACCCAATCAAGATGAGCTCAATTCCTGCCTAAAACTTAGAGTTGGATCAGTCTAAAATACGACTGGAGGGAAAATATTGGGATGGCAAGTGGAAAAGTTAGTCAGGCGTAGTGAGTACTTCACCACAGAAAAGAATCTGATACTGAATAGACAACTTAGGAAAAGCTGTGATTTATGTGCTATTGTAAGCTTAATAATATGCTTTTTATCAATTAAGTGAAAATGTTCCATGGAAATCCTGTTCTTTAAAGGGATATATTCATACAGCCTCCACAAATAGATAGAGAAAATTGTATCATTACAAGAAACGGAAAAGAATTACATTTTCGATATGTACTGGTTGAATAAATCGATGAGGTAAAAATGTCACTTCTAAGGACAACTGGTTCATCATCAATATACATCAAAACTTTTAGAATACACTGCCACTGCAGGTCCATTTAGCAATTAAGCTTCTACATTGATTTCGGAATATGCAAATTCATATTCAAATTAGGACTTTTCTTTTTGAATATTTTAACCAAGTAGTCAAAGTAGGATTTTTCTTTTTGAATATTTTAGCCAAGTAGGATTTTTCTTTTTGAATATTTTAGCCAAGTAGGATTTTTCTTTTTAAATATTTTAACAAGTAGGATTTTTCTTTGTGAATATGTTAACCAAGTAGGATTTTTCTTTGTGAATATTTTAACCAAGTAGGATTTTTCTTTGTGAATATTTTAACCAAGTAGGATTTTTCTTTGTGAATATTTTAACCAAGTGTCAAAAATCTCGTGTAATAACCTCCAGTTAGTTTCCAACAGACTAAATCTACCATTCCTTCATGCCAGGTTTTCCCATCTACTTCTTCTACGGAATGTTCCACAGCACAGAGGAACTTCGAGCAAAAGGGCGTTTATTTGGAATTGACAACCCAGGTGATCCAGGTAGGCTGCGCCCGTTCGTTATTCCCACAATCAATGTTCAGCTGGCTACCCCAATCAGCACTGCACCTAATACCCCAAAGGTGAACAGAATAGAAAAGAAGCCACCTAAACCTATATCGCCTCTGGTACTTGAAGAAGCTGTGAAAAACATTCCAGATGCAGAAGAAAAGGAGAATGAGGTTCAGAAGGCTTTAGAATCACTCGATAACGTAGTTAACGACTCTCTCCCACCAAACGAACTAGATGATGATGAGATTGAAAAGATGGAACTGGAAAATGTTACCAGCAGTGCACCAGAGGGTGTGGTTTCGGTAGCCCACACAAGCGAAGAAACAAAACAACACGATCTACCAGATTCAGTTGGTGGCATTGACTCACAAGCTGAGTTGCAGTTACAGAATTCTGTTAGTCCAGCTGATGGTGAAAAGAGTGAAGATACTGCCAGTGCTGAAAGTGAAAATGATGAAGAACAAAAGAATGATAATGCCGAAAGGGATAAATCAGTGCAGGCAAGGATAAACAGCATGCCGAAATCACTAGCCATAGTGATGTCTCAGCTTCTCCAGAGTGTCCCAAAGGCCACAGCAATTGACAGTGACCATGAGAATGAAAACCCTCTGGCCGGTTCTGAAAAAGTTGATAGAAAGAAACCTGAGCCATTAGTCCTTTCAAAGTCCGCTCCTTTAAGTCGATCTACTTCCCCAGTTCAAAATTCAGAGTCTTCTCCGACAACACCAAGTGCTCTCACTACTAGAAGTAGTGTCCCGAACACTCCAGTATCGAGGCGACACCCTACTAAACTTCTCAAGAGAGGCTCTAGTTTTGACGAAATCCCGCCCTCTTCAGCAGACAGCCCTCTTGCCCGGCGAGTAGACAAATTCTTCATCATACCAGTCAAGGAGCCAGACCAGTCCGACAGTGACAGCAGTCCTCTTCCTTCACCATCACCTAGCAACCGTTCAGGAGGGCAGGACGCTTTAATGAACGAACTCAGAAGTAGGATAAAAAATCTGCAAGATTCAGAGGACGCAAGAGAAGACGAGGATAGCACAGATAGCAAAATAGTACACGCTGGAAGTCAAGATTCTCTGGAAAAGCTTGGCAGTTCCAGTGACCGGCCAGTCAGCCCCGTGAGGGAATACAAACGTCTGGGTAGCAAAGAAATGTCTTTCTTAGGTGAGGGACTGGACACTATTCGCGAACGTGGTGAGAGCAGTATCAGTGTCGAAGATACTCTCCCGGTGTCTAGAGCAGGCACAGAAAAAGATCAGAAGATGGCGGTGAGAAAGGCTGACGACAAAACACCGACAACTAAACCTGTTTTAAGAAAAATTGATTCAATGAAAGAAGATTCAATATCTAGTGGGAAGACAACTGAAGAATCTAAGCAAACCAAGACAGAAGACGCCCAGAGCTCTGGACGTCCCCAGTCTTCGCAACCAAGCAATGTCAATAAGCTTAAGGCCTTGTTTGGGAGTTAGACAAACTAAGCCACGTACAGAATCATCGTCATTGTTTTACCCTGCGCAGGCAGAAGCGTTATTGCCTTGCATGTAGGCATATTCCCCTGCACGTAAATTCTTGACGGTCGTGAATGAATGTAACCCCAATCAAATGCACTTCATTTTTCACTTATACATCTGTGCTTAATACACAGATGCTAATTTTATATCGTGGGCGCCTTCGTTTGTATAAGCTCCATAGGTTTACATCACTGAAAAGGCTTCGTTGTCATACTAGAAAGATGATTAAACAATAATAAGCAATCACCCAAGACATAAATGGGAGATAAAAATTATTCACTTATTTCCTCTTTTAATGTTTTAATTTTTAATTCCATTTTTATTTCAAATGCATTCCACGATTTACCCGAGATAAGAGAAATGATAATTTTCCATAGTCGTAACCTACAGGAATAACTTATTTTTTGCTAGTAATCAGACATTTTTCTTGCTTTAGATCCAGAAAAATTAATAATTTTAAATTTGGCTGATGCAAGTAGTTCCTTATAACCTAAGGATTACGTATAAATTTTCGATCATATTATTTTCCAGAATGTCAAATTCGTTTCACTTTGACATTCACAAGTGCTCACTTATTTCATTTAACACTTTCTTGGCATTATTTCTGGTCTTATTATCACTTTCTCATTATTACTTTTGATAAAGTTAGAAAACTGTTCCATGATGGAAGCTGATGATACGTTATTCTCATCCTCTCAAAAACATATGTATATATATATATATATGTATATATATATATATATATATATATATATATATATATATATATATATATATGCTTACATATATACATAACTATATATATGTAAGTATATATGTGTATATATTCATATATATATATATATATATATATATATATATATATATATATATATATATATATATATATATATATATATATACACGTGTGTGTATCCGTGTGTTTGTGTTTGTGCGTTGTGCCTTTAAACCTTCAACTTCCCAAGTAAGTTCAGATATTTATGCAAACTATTATGTAAATGTTAAGAATACTGTGTAAAGTTTTGTATGATCCTTTCCTATTATTATTATTATTATTATTATTATTATTATTATTATTATTATTATTATTATTATTAGGAAGATGAACCCTATTCATATGGAACACATGAGACATAAATTTCTTGTCCATGTGAAAAATGTTTTGTAAATAAATATTAACTGAGCTTTATACAATTGTTCATTTGTCCTTACTTACTCCTCTGAAGATAAAGTTTCAATTCTCATCTTACTGTATTTCTCACCCACAGAGGTTTAAGTTACAAGAGAACAATAAATAACTGAAATGGAATGAAAGACTTAGTCTTTGAAACCTATAAATTGTCCGCGTATGAAATATGAATATTACGTTGAAGATATAAAGCCATTATTAAATTTTTCTTTCTAAATGAAAAAGCATTATCGTTTGCTTGAAATACAGTTGAGTTGAATATAGAATTGAGGCCAGAGGCCAAGCACTGGGACCCAGGAGGTCATTCAGCGCTGAAATGGAAATTGACAGCAAGAAGGTTTGGAAGGTGTAACAGGAGGAAAACCTCAAAGCAGTTGCACTATGAATCAGTAAGATGAAGAAAGCGAGTATGTATGAACGGAGGTACAGTAAAAGGAACGAAAGAGGTTGCAGCTAGGGACCGAAACCACGCTGCAAAGAACCTTAAGTAATGCCTACAGTGCACCGCATGAGGTGCACTGACGGCGCTGCCACCCTACGGGGATTTGAAATATAAACATTATGTTAATGAGATAATGCAATTGTTAATTTTTCTCACGTTTCTTTACGATTTATCATATATCTTAAAGAAAAAAAAAATATAAGCCCTACAGGCAATCCCAAGCTGGAACTGAAAGTGTAATATAGATAATCGACCTTCTGATTCCTAAGTATTGTTTATAAAACAAAAACGGGAAGAACATACATACATACATACATTCATACATACATACATACATACATACATACATATACATACATATATTATATACATATGTATATATATACATACATACATATAATATATATATATATATATATATATATATATATATATATATATATATATATATATATATATATATATATATATATATATATATATAATATATATATATAAAACTCATTAAGAGGAGTAAAACCTGGCAGAGCACTAAAATCCATATCAGAACATAAGACTTGAATCAAAATAATGATAAAAAACTTAATGAATTATAACTTTTTGTAAATGATTTCGCAACGTTGAGAATGTAATCACAAGGAACGCCTTAACAAAACACAGAACAGAAAGGTAAGAAATGTCTCAGGAAAACAGAAAGGCGTTTTAATAGCTGATGTAATTGATGTAATCAATTACATCAATTACGATGTAATTATCTGGGCGTAATTATCAGACAACGAGAGTAAACTACTGATAGCACCTTTACAAATGACCTGCCAAGTTAATGAATGGTTACGAGGCTTGTTTAGTAAAGCGGCCACATAAATTATGAATGAATCATTGGGTTATGTTCCCGTGGCAACTTTTTGAAACAAAATTGGAATTCAAATTGTTTTTAATGTGTTGAAATAAATAATAAACACGCAGAAAATGCGCCGAAGTTTCTTCGGAGCAATCGAGTTTTCTGTACAGCCGCTACAGCGTATAATCAATGCCACCGGAAATAGATCTATCTTTCGGTGGTCTCGGTATAATGCTGTATGAGATGCGGGCCATGAAACTTTACCTACGGCACGGTGGTGGCCTATCCTATATCGTTGCCAGAAGCATGATTGTGGGCAAATTTAACCTTGAATAAAATAAAAACTACTGAGGCTACAGGGCTGCATTTTGGTATTTTTGATGACCGGAGGGTGGATAATTACCATAAAAATTTGCAGCCCTCTAGCCTCAGTAGTTTTTAAGATCTGGGGGCGGACAGAAAAAGTGCGGACAGAATAAAGTGCGGACGGACAGACAAAGCCAGCACAATAGTTTTCTTTTACACAAAACTAAAAAGAGACAATTTCACATCAGCTACACGCGCAAGCACGCATGAACATAAACTGGCAGAATAAAGATGCACAGGAAACTTTGGAAAGACCTTTGTGTTCGGGGTCCCAAGTGATACATTGTGTCCCAAGCAAGAACGTGTGAAAACTCGGGGTGGATATTCGAGGAGGATTTTGTAGGTTTTTCCTTAAGTACATTTGATACACATGCGTACGATTCTCCTTGCATTTTGATAATTTACTTGTATTTTTATCTATTTGTTCACTTTTTAATCTATTTTTCTTTTCTAATGAGTGAATTTCCTCTTCCTGCATTTCTCATTACCTCCTCTTACCTCTTCCTAATGAACACCTTAATATTCTTTGGAAGCCTCTTGAATTTCACGTCACTGTCCCCTGTGGCAAGCTTGTTCCATATGAATAGGGTTCATCCTCTGGATGATAATAATAATAATAATAATAATAATAATAATAATAATAATAATAATAATGATAGTGTGTGTGTGTAGATCCAAAAATCTACCAGACAATTATTTCAGCTTTCTAACACACAAAGAAATCTTAGCATCAATATACCTATCCTCGCAGAGCCAATTTCCCAATAACGTCGACGGGGCCTCGGTCGCGGAATGCATTTAATGGCTACAGAGACTAGACTGAAATGTTGGCCTCGGGAAACAAAGGTAAACCCCCAATATGTTATTCAAGGAATGCCGGGAGAAAGAGATTAATAAAATTGCAGGCATCTTGCATGTCTCTCTCTCTCTCTCTTTACTTTAGGAGAGAGAGAGAGAGAGAGAGAGAGAGAGAGAGAGAGAGAGAGAGCAGAAACTTACGACTGCATTGCTACAACTGGTAGTTCTGCTCTCTCTCTCTCTCTCTCTCTCTCTCTCTCTCTCTCTCTCTCTCTCTCTCTCTCTCTCTCTTGGGTAATTCAAAACTGAGGGATAACTCACGGTGGACTTGGACAAACTTATGTCAATTTGTTTCACGGGAAAGCATGAGGCAAAGAAGTTGAGAAATAGAGACATATTTATTTATTTATCAGTTTGTTAATTTACTTATTTTTTATTAATTTGTTAATTAATTTTTTCCCTTTTATTAAGTGATCTCTTCCTTCTATATTTCTCTTTACCTTCTGTTACTTCTTTCTACTCAGTACTATATTATTCTTTGGAAGTTTCAATTTCAAATCGATGGCCCCTAAGGTAGGCTTGTTCCTTCTGAATAGGGTTCACCTTCTGAATAATAATAGTAATAATACATAGATTTAGACGAGCAATTTAAGTACAGGGGCCATATTCTGACTCAAGCAATTGATTTTTCATTTTACAATGAAGAAAGCAAATCGACACAACTTAACAATTATTCTTACTTATCCAGATTCAGGGATCCGTGAAATGAATGATCCTTGAATAACTGAATCTTACAAGAAAGATTCAGCGATAGTTTGATAAGATCGAATGAGCTGTTTATTTCATAGCTTATGGTCCTTCAGAAGTTTGTGGTTGACAAGACATCGCTGATGAAATTACTACTTTTACCCGTAATGATACGGTTTTTACTGGAAATGGAAAGGGCACATTAATATTGCAAGCTTCCACAGAAGAAGGTACTGTAACATGAAGAAAGAACAAACGAACAAATTACTATTATTATTATTATTATTATTATTATTATTATTATTATTATTATCATAAGACCTAGAAAATTTGTGCTGAAGAAGTTTCTTCCTTTACAGAGACAGGAATCATTACAAAATGTTTCAGCACCATTTAGATACCAGGGAGAGCATTTGCTTCCCTTTTTTGGAGTTAAAAAGCTCCCCATTATTGGATTATCCTCGTCGTCAGCATTTGTAAGCTTATTATGTACAGATAAGCTAAGAAGCACTGGCAATAATTCCATCCTCGAGTTTTCTGTACAGCTGCTACAGCGTATAATCAAGGCCACCGGAAACAGTGGTCTCGGTATACTGCTGTATGAGCCGCGGTCCATGAAACTTTAACCACGGCACGGTGGTGGTCTATCCTATATCGTTGCCAGATGCACGATTACGGCTAGCTTTAACCTTAGGTAAAATAAAAACTACTGAGGCTAGAGGGCTGCAATTTGGTATGTTTGATGACTGGAGGGTGGACGATCAACATACCAATTTGCAGCCCTCTAGCCTCAGTGGTTTTTAAGATCTGAGGGCGGACAGAAAATTTGCGGACAGAAAACCACTCTTCAATCATCAAACATAATTGCAGCCTTCTAGCCTCAGTAGATTTTGTTTTATTTAAGGTTAAAGTTAGCCATAATCATGCTTCAGGTAACGATATGGGACAGTCCACCACCGGGCCGTGGTTAAAGTTTCATGGACCACGGCTCATACAGCATCTATACCGCGACCACCGAAAGATAGGTCTATTTTTCTGGTGGCCTTGATTATACGCTGTGGCGGCTGTATAGAAAACTCGATTCCGCATTTTTTACTTGTTAAATTTTCCTCCCACTGTCTTAGCCACTTCGGGCTTGGGCTAGATAAGAGCACTGGGTTGTCAGTAAAACTGGCTTTTGCATTTAAAAAAGAAGTAAATAAAAAGTTCAACGAGTTTTCTTTTCCGTAATGGTTGGAGTTTCTTCTTAGTGTAATGGTTTGTCGACGTGGCCTCCGGAAGAACAAGCACGGCTTATCAAAAAAAAAATAAATAAATAAATGGAAAATCAATTTTGTTTCATCAAGAATTCTGAATATCTTAGCATTAAAATGGGACTTCACCGACATATTATTATTATTATTATTATTATTATTATTATTATTGTTCGGATGAACCCTAATCATATGGAACAAGACCACAGGGGCCATTTCACTATTATTATTATTATTATTATTATTATTATTATTATTATTCAAGTGATGAACCCTATTCACATGGCTCAAGCCCACAGGAGCCACTGGCTTGAAATTTAAGCCTCCAAAGAATATATTGTTCATTAGAAAGAAGTAACAGAAGGTATTTGGAAATACAGAAAGAGGTCACTTATTAAAAAAGAAAAAATAAATTAAATTAATATGTAAATAGAAAAATAATGTAAGTAATTTATTAAAATATATGGAGAATCGTATTAGGGTAGTAATGCATTGCACGCCGAAGTTCCTTCGCCACAATCGAGTTTTCAGTACAGCGTATAATGTTGTATGAAACTTTCAGCCACGGCCCATGAAACTCTCAGCCGCGGCCCACGAAACTTTCAGCCACGGTCCGGTGCTGGCTGTTGTTTGTACCTATAGCGGTGCCAGAAGTACGATTATGGCTAACTTTAACCTTAAATAAAATAAAAACTACTGAGGCTAGAGGGCTCAATTTGGTATGTTTGATGACTGGAGGGTGGGTGATCAACATACCAATTTGCAGCCCTCGGATAGAAAATGTGCGGACGGACAGACAAAGCCAGCCTTTTCAAGGTAAATGGTGAAGAAAACAATGGAAGGGTCTGTCAAACCAAATAAGAGAAGTAGTATACTAAAATGAGGAATGGGATGCAAAGGAATGAAACTGTCTCGGCAAAAGACTCTGACAAAACCGCTGCCGGAGATGACGAGTTCCGTCGCGCCCAGGGATTTGTTAAGCATTGGACCGTGAAATTACACAAACGCCCGAATTACTGAATTTAAATATTGTAGATTGTTACCCACCGTACCTTGAAATTAAACAAACGCCCTGAATACTACAGACTGGAGGAAGAGTTACCAATAACTGCCAGAGGCTAATCAGAATTATTGAATTGAACTGAACAGAACATAGAATCTAGGCCAAAGGCCAAGCACTGGGACCTATGAGGTCATTCAGCGCTGAAACAGAAATTGACGGTAAAAGTTTAAAAGGTTGATTCATACTGTTAGGAGAGGGTGGAATGTAAGACGGAAGAAAGAATATGAAAAGAGGTACAGTAAAAGGAACGAAAGGGGTTGCAGCCAGGGGCCGATGGCACGCTGCAAAGAACCTTAAGTAACGCCTACAGTGCATGGCACTAGGTGCACTGACGGCACCAAACCCCAACGGGGAATCAGAGTTATTGAAACTTCCTTCCTAATCCTACCAGCTTTTTACTTTGCGAAGTGAACTACAAATAACCAAATAAAAAGTGGAAGTCAGGAGAATTGCAAGAATTTTGAAGAAAGAGATAAGGTTATCTAACTACATCTGCTCATCATAAAAAGAAATTCTAATATTATGCCCCCTGCCTATCATTTTCAAATCACACTTCACACCAAACCTTGGGACATCTCCAGAAATATGCAGGGTTAAGCAACAAGCGCAAAGTCCATTTAGTTCATTTTTAGAGAACTCTCAAGCAGGTAGCCATTGTGCATTATTTTTGCTATTTAACATCTTCCGCCCTTGCATGGAGGGGCAAAGAATATAATCATATAAATTAAGAAACTGACAATAGTCGATTTTCAATGACCATTCAGCTAATTCTTGGAGAACTCTGAAGCAGGAAGCAACTGTGTATTATTTTTGCAATCCAACATCGTTCGCCCTTGCACTGAGTTGCAAAGAAATTGACAGTAAAAATGAAAAATACTGATAGTAGCCGATTTTTTACGGATTTTCACCGAAAGACTTCAAGTTATTAGACCAGGAGTGAACACTGGCATTTGGAACAGTCGAAAAATACTGTGCTAAATTCTGTAAAAAAAAAAAAAAATAATAAAAAAAATAAAAATTTCTCCTCAGAAGCCACGTGGAGACTGTACAAATTACCACCCCAAACATAACACTTCATTCCCCAATAATAACGAGTTTAAAGAAATGTTTGCGCTCCTCCTCCTCCCACAGAATTTATTCATGTTGAATTACATCGTCCAGACCAATTAGGAAAAGACATAAATAAGTAATTAGGAAGATTAATATAAATCGTCTGCTGGCGCGTCTCCACTCTGCAACCCTCCCAGAAAAAAATGACTGTAATGTACACATAATATAAACATAATGAAACAAGGGTTGTGTGAGGGAACCTGCTGAAACCTCGGTTGTTCGGCGGTTTAAAGTTGTTTTCTACGAGGGCCACTTGATATTTAATGATATAAGGGGAAGATGGAAAATTAAAATAAAGATAATCGTAATTAAATTCGTACGTGGTGCTGGGGTAAGTTAATCCTTGGAAATACGACTCTTTTTCTAATTCCGAGAACTTAACAGGCAGTCTGTGAACAGTTGTGAGTCGTGAAATAAATGAATGAATGAATACAATAATGATAAATAACAAATAAATAAAGATAAATAAATAATAGATAGGCAGATAAAAAAATACATGAGTAGATATATAATATGAAGAGATAAATAAATAAGAGACTGAATAGATACACAATATATGGATAAATAAATAAATAAAAAATACATAAAATATATATATAAGTATATATATAAATACATATATATTTATACAGTATATATATTCATATACAGTATATATATATATATATATATATATATATATATATATATATATATATATATATATATATATACACATATATATGTGTGTGTGTGTGTGTGTGTGTGTGTAGTTAGTTACATGGATATTTGATGCAAACAGCAAAAATAAAAACTTATGTTGAGGATATTTCATTCATAGGCATAAATGTGGGTATTATTTGTTTGGAACTTAAATGATAACTATAATAAAATAACAGGAAGATCTCAAACTAAAAAAAAAAAAAAGGATTCTATCCATTTATCCGCTAACATTTCGTGAGATGACTGCAATTGGCAAATTTTATGAAGACTTAGTTACCCATAAAATGTCAAGAGAGGATCCGTTTTCTTTCACATATAGAAAATGGAGAAGTGGGTGGGGGCTTTACTGCCGATTGCCAATATAAGAGGGACTTAATGAGGAAGGATTGAACGAGTTTTCTTTTTCGCCTCTGCTACAGAAATCACTGCCATTAGGGATAGTAATTAATGCACAATTTTGGAACGCAAGGCCAATTACTAGTTTATTTTTTCCGTAAGGAAAAGTTCACTCGAGTTTTGACAGAGTCAGTTTGGCGAATTCGTCTGTGTTGACACTGATGACTGGCAGATTTGACAAGCGATTCTCAGCAGCTGCTGATCGAATCGAAGTTTTTATTCGCTTTGAAGTCGTTCCGCGCAGTCATCTTTCGTGGATGAGGCCGGAGTCGTTAGTTGGAATTGGAATATGAAATTTAATCCAAAGGCATGCACTGGGACCTATGAGGTCATCCAGCGCCTGAAACGGAAATTGAGGGTAAAACTGTTTTAAAGGCGTAAGGTGTAACAGGAGAAAAACCTCGCAGTTGCCCTATGAAACAATTGTTAGGAGAGGGTAGAAAGTCAGATGGAAGAAAGATAATATGAATAGAGGTATAATAGAAGGAATGAAAGGGGTTGCAGCCAGGGCAGAAGGGACGCTGCAAAGAGTCACGAAGAGTATTATTAAAAAGAGCATTTCTCCAAATAATTCAAACCACTGTAGCGGGGAAACAATTGAAGTACAGTATCCTGTTCCTTGGACTGCACACAGAGTCACTGCCTTCGTCTCTTCCTTCATTCTCACTACCCTGTCTTTTCTCCCTTCTAACCAGAGATTGCAATGTACATCTTCATACTCGGGGGCTAATCTCCCTGTTTCCTGTTCGTCCAGATTAACG
Organism: Macrobrachium rosenbergii; assembly: GCF_040412425.1. Classification (NCBI taxonomy): domain Eukaryota; kingdom Metazoa; phylum Arthropoda; class Malacostraca; order Decapoda; family Palaemonidae; genus Macrobrachium; species Macrobrachium rosenbergii. The sequence goes on along the minus strand of NC_089792.1, from coordinate 591,064 downwards.
GGTACCTAAGATGGTGGAATTGTTATTTATTTTCTCTCATGATTACCTCAAGTTCTCCTGAAGCTTTTATTTCTCCTCGTGAGTGTGCATTCCACAAATGCAAAATGAAGAGTAGAAGTGCCCGAATCTCCCTGTACATCCAGAAATAACGGAAATGTCACATAGTGGAATTGTCATATATTTTCTCCTAATTTCCCCAAGTTCTCCATGACTTTTTAATCCTCCAAAATAGTTATCCAAAAGCAATTATTTCTTTTTGTGTGCACAATCCACACGTGCAGTATGAACAGAACAGAATATAAAATTTTGGCCAAAAGCCAAGCGCTGGGACCTACGAGGTCATTCAGCCCCGAATGGGAAATTGACAGTAAGGAGGCTCGAAAGGTGTAACAGGAGGAAAACCTCGCAGCTGCACTATGAAACAATTTTAGAGAGAGGTGGAGAGTCAGGAGGAGGAAAGAAAATATGAAAAGAGATACAGTAAAAGGAATGAAAGAGGTTGCAGCTAGGCACCGAAGAAACGCTACAAAGACCCTTAAATAATTGCCTACAGTGCACCACGTGAGGTGCACTGACGGCACTAACCCCCTACGGAGTTGTGCCCGAATATCTACCGAAGTGTTAATAACCTCATCAATTTATCAGCTGACTTCTCACGTCCAACACGTAACTTAACAATTCTTCCTTTAAGCCCACCTTCAATACTATTCCCTTTCCTCTTCCTCATTTCTAGACTAGTTTTATAACCATCACCTGAGTCACCAGTCCTTCCTGTTTCTTGCAAACATGATAGATCAGTTTCCCTCCTCGTCACAATCTTGTTATTTGACATTTCAGGAACAAATTGTGATGATGTCTCTTAAGTTTTTAGCTATTAGTTGTGTATTTATTTTGCCCCTTGCCTCATTTCTTACCTAACGACACCTACCTTACTTGGAATAGCTCAGTCCTGTTGCTAAAATGCCAACACATTAAAGGACAAAACATTATAATCAACAAATACAGTGATTCAAGGCTTTCCCTTTCAGCAATTACCTGCAAGGTATCATATAGTTTTCTGTTTAGTTTTCTTTCTCCTGAACTATTTAAAAGGACACATCCACAAAACAGAAGGCCGGTTTATGAAGATAAAGACTCGTATTCCTGAATTCGAAATCTGATTTTAACCAAAAGATGATGTCAGACAAGTTAGACCCAATTTCCAGTCAAATGAAAGAGATGACTAATTTTCCTACATTTCTGACTGAAGAAGAAAGCTTCCAAAGAATATGGTGTTCATTAGAAAGAATTAACAGAAGGTAATGAGAAATACAGAAAGATGAGATCAGTTATTAAGAGATAAAAATATAAATTGATATATTTCATAAATAAATAAATATAGAAAAAATTATTAGAATACAAGGTGAATAATTCTAGGGTAGTAATGCATTGCCTCTTCACATTCGCAATGAATATCAACTTGGCCCACCCACCCCAAAAAAAATACCATTAAAATAATGCATTTTCTACTACATACGTGCCTCCTCCCCCCAAAAACCAAGTTAAAAATAAATTAAAAGAATACAGTTTCTACCACAAACAACGCTTTCGATATGGCAGTTTAAACTGCGCATCTGACCAGTCCTTCTCCCAAACTACTCTCTCATCAAAACCTGGAAGTAACTAAGCAGTGATATTCCACTCACTTCAAAGTCTGAATATTCTCAACATGCGCGCCTTTCTCACGAATCCTGCCCGGCCTGGAGGACTCGGCCTTCTGTAACGGCATTCCTTTTATTATATTCCTCTCTTCCGTTCACTTTTATCCTTGCAGAGATGATGGGTCGAGACAGGGAGGTGATTCTGAAGATGGTCTCGATCGAATGCTGAAAGTTGGTGACAGGTATCTAAATGATGTGAATGCTTGAAATGAAGATTATCTTGTGTGGGCGCTAAGATTACCTGTGTCACTGTATATACATATATATATATATATATATATATATATATATATATATATATATATATATATATATATATATATATATATATATCGTGTGAAACAGAGCTTTAGTTCAGTACTACAATGGCTCTCTCCCTCTCTCTCTCTCTCTCTCTCTCTCTCTCTCTCTCTCTCTCTCTCTCTCTCTCTCTCTCTCTCTCTCTCTCTCTCTCTCTATATATATATATATATATATATATATATATATATATATATATATATATATATATATATATGCATACACACTCATATACACACAAACACACATATATATATACAGTATGTGTTTGTGTATATTTAGTTTACCTCCACAAACCCACCAAGTTACTATTGCTAATTTTAAGAAATAAAAATTGCAAGCATGCAATCACAAGCGCACTCTTCCACGCAGGAACGGCCAGATATAAACGCGCATGTGTGTGTGTGTGTGTACGTGTGGGAAAGCATGCAAGCATACACGAGTCATTTTTATTATTTTCGAATGTAAGAATTTCATGATAGGCCGAAGGTCAACTAAAACCCAAGACCTCAAAAAGGAATGAACTCAACACCAGCCGGACGACTGTAAACAGTTATGTCTGAAGGTATTTGAATTATGAAGGAGAAACCAAGTGACATTAGGTCATTTTTAAAATATCTAGAGGAAAAATGATGAGGTCTTTGGATGAATAACAATGAATAACGATGGGTTGGTTCCGTGTTATTCATTTATTCAAAAGGATTTTGAATTTTCAAAATACACAGAGGAAAAATTATCCGGTCATTTGATAAATAACAATGAATGACGATGAATGGGTTTCGCGTTTTTCAATAATTCGAAAATAATTTGAATTATAAAAAAAAAAAAACGATGTGACATCAGGTCATTTTCAAAATATCTAGAGGAAAAATGATTTGGTCTTTGATGAATAACAATGAATAACGATGAATGGGTTCCGTGTTATTCATTTATTTATTTATTTCAAAATACTCGATGGAATGTAAATAAACGGCTGGAGATTTCGTGGGAAGGTGACGAGGAGGAGGAGGAGGAGGAGGAGGAGGAGGAGGAGGAGGAGGAGGAGGAGGAGGAGGAAGGTCGAAAGGTGAGACTGGGATGATCATCTTCCTTTCACTGGCTGTCCTTGGGACATCTCCTCCGGTGGCAAACGTCTTTAGGTCCTAAAGGACTCTGCGACATCCTTCAGTGCCCGCGCATTCTCGCCCAGGGAAGGTTCTCTCTCTCTCCTTTCCACCCCCAAGAAGGATCCTCTCTAGGAAAGTAAGTTCTCTGAGATTTTTGTTTTCTTCGTGAATTTGTTATGTCCGTGGCTCATTTTAATGTTTACGTTTTGATATTTTTTATTATCTCTCTCTCTCTCTTTCTCTCTCTCTCTCTCTCTCTCTCTCTCTCTCTCTCTCTCTCTCTCTCTCTCTATATATATATATATATATATATATATATATATATAATGTATGTATATATACACACACATATATATGCATACAAAAATATATACACATATAGTGTGTGTATACAAGTATATATTTGCTATATTAGTAATCTTTATGCAAGTTAACAAACTTTTATTCTATTGTAAATTTATATATTTATATCTATCATACACACACACACACAAACACATATATAATGTGTGTGTGTGTGTGTGTGTGTGTGTGTGTGTGTGTGTGTGTGTGTGTGTGTGTGTGTGTGTGTGTGTGTACAATCGCAGACATATACTCCCATCACTGCATGCTTTCACTGGTAAAAGTTCCTTGAAAATTTCAGAAAATTCTCTGCTAGAAATCATTACCATAAACAATGTGGCGAGTGAAAGTGTGTTGTTTCTCGATAGCTGAAGAAGCATTACATAATGCAGTGAGTGAGTAAGTGAGGTCTGCCTTTACAGAAACGGTATAGGATTTCTGCTACAGGTTACAGGGATTACAGGTTACAGGGATGAGTCACAACACAGACGTAAATCCTGTGTTTCTTGGTGGCCATTCTAATCGACTGCGTCATCAATTGCTTTCACGTCGGGCTTAAGAAGCTGCTGTCCTTTTCGTCCATGTAAAAATGGTGGTCAATTAGAAAGTCAACTATGGTGGTCAATTAGAAAGTCAACTATGGTGGTCAATTAGAAAGTCAAAAAAAAAACACAGACTGAAGAACAAATATACTGCTCCCCTCCTCAGTGTGGAGACACTGAATATGAAATATAACACTGAAATAGAAAATTCAGGCCAAAGGCCAATCGCTGGGACCTACAAGGTCATTCAGAGCTGAAAGGGAAATAACAGGAGAAAACCTCGCAGTTGCAATATGGAGCACTTACTGGGAGAGGATTGAGGAAAGTAAGATGGAAGAGAGAGTATATAAACGGAGGTACAGTAAAAGGAATGAAAGAGGTTGCAGCTAGGTGCCGAAGGTACACTGGCTTCTAATCTTAATATGATAGATGCGGATAAAAATTTACGATAGGATAAAGTACAAAGTTTGTACAAAGATTATTAGTAATGGCAAATATGCAAACATACACACAAACATATATATATATATATATATATATATATATATATATATATATATATATATATATATATATATATATGTATGTATGTATGTATGAATATACACATATGTATGATATATATATACATGTATGATACATATATATATGTATGTAAGCATATATATATATATATATATAGAAAGAGAGAGAGAGAGAGAGAGAGAGAGAGAGAGAGAGAGAGAGAGAGAGAGAGAGAGAGAGAGAGAGAGAGAGAGTATTACTAAAAACAATACAACGTAAACAAGTCTAGACCTTATTTCATAAGGAAGGATTGGCTTGTATATCATTATTCTACCCATGTAAATTTCTTTTATTTTAATAAAATACATAAATACTTTTTTCATTTAATATTAATTTGTTAATTATTTTTTCTTTCATAATAAGTGATCTCTTCTTTCTGTATTTCCCATTACCTTCTGTTACTTTCTAATGAACACCATAATATTCGTTTGGAAGCTTGAATTTCAAGTCAATGGCCCCTGCGGGCTTGTTCCATATGAATAGGGTTCATTTTCTGAATAATAATAATAATAATAATAATAATAATAATAATAATAATAATAATAATAATAATAATAATAATAATAATAATAATAATAATAATTGTGTCCGAAGGATACTGAAGGAGGCAACTTGAAATAACGAAGATACATCACTTACAAAAATATGAAAACAGATCTGAAGTCAATCGGCTAATAGTAACGGTCGAATAAGAATCGAATATCTACATAAAACTTAAAAATAAGTTTTAATAGTGAAGAACGCGGGACTTGAAGTAACAAACTTCTAAATCACTTACAAAAAAATTAAAAAAATAACCAGAAGGAATCCAGGATTAAAACTTATGCATTTCTTTCTGACTGATTTTGTCTCTGAAATACCCGCGATTATTACAAAAATAAACCGAACGTCCCAATCTTCAAAAGTCATTGGTACAGTCACAGGAATATCATATACAGAGAAATGGGAACATATTTCATAGATACAATGAGCCTTACAAATTTTCCTAAAATACGAAATGAGCCTCACAAATTTTCCTGAACCTTAAACCGGGATTAGACTCTTAGTTGATGAGCTGCGGACTTTCGATGGGCCTGAGTTTTGGCCGGCTGAAAGTTACCAGGAATTTATTTCTGGTGATACACAAATTTCTCGCTGAAATGTGGTTCGGATTCCACAATCTGTCAAAAGTCCATTGTATATTCAACCAAATGGTTCTTAGCCACGAAAATAAGTCTATATCGGGCCAGCCCTAGAGAGCTGTTAATCAGCTCAGTGGTCTGGTAAAACTGAAGTTAACTTAAACCGGGATTTTGTGCCGAGGTGCCACGCTGGAAAGCTTCTTGCATATTTGAAAGGATTTAGGCTGAAGTATTCAACAGCCGCTGTTGAGGTAACCGGACTTAATTGACAGATGAAACTAAAGAATTATTATTATTATTATTATTATTATTATTATTATTATTATTATTATTATTATTATTATTATTCAGAAGATGAAACCTGTTCATATGGAACAAGCCCACTAAAGGGGCCACTGACTTTAAATTCAAGCTTCCAAAGAATATTAAGGTGTTCATTACGAAGAAGCAAGAGGAGGTAAAGGGAAATACAGAAAGAAGAGATCTTATTAAAAAAAAGAGAGAAAATAAATTAATAAACTGATAAACAGACGAAAATGTGTTAAAATGCAAGGAGTATACCATTAGATTAGTAATGCATTGCATCTACGCTTGAACTTCTGAAGTTCCAATTACACAACTTCCTCTGGGAGGCTGTTTCACAGTTCAATGGTCTGAGGAATAAAGGGACCTCTGGAACTGAGAAGTTCGACAGCGGGGCACATTTACTGCACGGTTTGACATTTTATCATTAATGCCTTCAACTTTTTTTGATGCGTCCACGCTACAGCAAAATGTCATAAGTACAGACATCACAAACAGGTTGGATAAAAGTTGAAAGCCAATTGGTAGTTCCAATCAGCACTTCAAACGGTTATGGTTATCCAGGGGAGCAGTGCCGTCAGTGCACCTCATGCGGTGCACTGTAGGCATGCCTTAAGGTTCTCTGCAGCGTCCCTTCGACCCTTAACTGCAACCCTTTTCGTTACTTTTCCTGTACCTCCGTTCATAGTCTCTTTCTTCCATCTTACTTTCTAACAACTGATTCGTAGTGCAACTGCAAAAGGTTTTCCTCCTGTTAAACCTTTCAAACCTTTTTACTGTCAATTTCGGTCTCAGCGCTGAATGTCCTCCATAGGTCTCAGCGCTTGGTCATTGGCATAAATTCTATAATCTATTCTATCCCATTTATTTCCAGCCTGTTTGTGATATATAAGAGACACGTTACAACACTGTGTTTATGAAATGTTTTACTGTCGTGTGGACTAACACTCACCACCAAATCTTAGAGGAAATCTGAAATCTTGACGTCTAGTTTGTTCTCCCTTAACGAAAACGCGTGACCTCAATTTTCACACCAGAATTTCTAAAAATGTTCAACCGCTAATTAGTCTTGACGTTCAAGAAGAAACGGGGACAGAACCCAGGTACCGTCTAGTGTGACACCTTCCTCAGGTGAAAGGTGTGAAGAAGGCTGGCATGGTTACTTGAAAGTATGATGTAACGAAAATTAATTAAGTCCCCTTTCATCCTTGGGTGTCAAGATAATAGATGATGGTGATGATGGTCATTGCGTACAAATGAAAATAATTTTCAAAGAGGAAGAAATGAAAAGAAGCTTTATGAATGCTACTTTCGATTACACAGAAAAGGAAGAACTAAAAAGACACCGGTTAATTACGCGATTAACAAGAAAGGGAGGAAATATTTAAAATCATCCTTATCTGAGGGTGTTAATTAGGAATTCACTGAAGGAGAAAACAACCAGTATATAAGAGAAAAAGACAGGAAAAAGATATTGGCTCGCAGACAGCGCTGTGAAAAGTCATGACGCTGTTCAGTTTGTAAACAACCCCACTTTCCTTTGTTTTCAATGGCTGACAATATTACATCATTATCTCTGGTCTGTTTTTACCCAGGTCTTAAATATCCTTTCTGTTCTCATATCTTAGGTTCCTGGTATCCATGTAATGGGAATACACAACTAATTCCGGTTTTTTTTTCTCTTTTTTAGACTGTTCAACACTGTTCCTGTTAGCGTGAAGACATTTTAATCTAGTTTAAATTCATTGTTATTTAAGAGAGAGAGAGAAGAGAGAGAGAGAGAGAGAGAGAGAGAGAGAGAGAGAGAGATTCAACAATGAACAGAGAGCTCTAATTTGCAGTGAAGTCCTCTCTAATTTGTGTGTGTGTGAGAGAGTGAGAGAGAGAGAGAGAGAGAGAGAGAGAGAGAGAGAGAGAGAGAGAGAGAGAGAGAGGCTGAGTTATATCCCACAGACATTCAGCATTATGTGTGAGGTACAGCCTCTCATGAAGTCCTGTCTAGTGTATGTGTTTGGGTAGGTAGAGAGAGAGAGAGAGAGAGAGAGAGAGAGAGTTTTATAGAGAGAGAGAGATTCAAGAGAGCTAGGTTCATATCCCACAGACATTCAACATTATACATGAGGTCTAGAATGAATAACATCCTGTCTATGTGTGTGTGTGTGAGAGAGAGAGAGAGAGAGAGAGAGAGAGAGAGAGAGAGAGAGAGAGAGAGAGAGAGAGAGAGAGAGATAAACTTTCTGACATTTAGCAACTTTTATTCGGATGTCTGACCGATGGAAGACAATAGGAATAATAATGCCCTTGAAACAATTATGACTGTTGTCGATTTTGCTTTTGTTATTGGTATCTAAACCTATCACTCACATCATTATCAATACCGGAATGAAAGATGTCAAAGGAACATGACCCTTGCAGCTGCAGTCAGCTTCGATCAGCTGATCATCCTACTGATCATACTATCAGTATGAATTCTCGGGAGTGAAAAGGTTACAGCAACACTAATGATTTACAGGAGAGAAACAAACACAAAATCTAAATGAAAGTTTTTGTATAAAAAAATATGCAAAAAATTGAAAATAATAGTCTAATTATATAAATATATATATATATATATATATATATATATATATATATATATATATATATATATATATATATAATTATATAAATTATATAAATACATATACAGTATATGTATATAAATACATATATATACAGTATATATACATAAATATAAATATATATATATATATATATATATATATATGTATGTAAACATATGTATGCATATATATATATATACATATACATATAAATTTATATATATACATGTCTGCATCTATGTATGTATGTATGTGTGTTCGTGTACAAAGACAACATACTTTAAATGCAACGATGTACTCTATCCCGTTAGGAGAGTTCACGGTCGACAACTTTCCAAAGCGGAGACTATTCAAGATTTAAAAACACGCAGCATATCCCAGCGAATCTCAGTCACTCACGGACAGCCTTCTGGGGAAAAGTCCCTTGAACTTAAGGCTTCATCTGAAGAGGTGCCACATAGCTTTTAATACTTGCTTACAATGCGTGCTTTCGTGTTCTGGTGTCCATTCTTGTTAGTCTGTTTATCTGCAATTTCTTGCTCATTTTTTAGTTTTCTGTAGAAGAAAACTACTGAGATGGCTACTTGTCTGGGATGTAAATAAACGAATTGAATAAACTGATGAGATAAAAGTAATATTAAAAATGAATATCTATAAATTAAATAAAAGTGATTCATACAGAAAGTAGATAATATAAAGAAAATAAGAAAATAAAATGGAGAAAGTGAACACATAATGGAGATGAAATCAAATGAATTAAAGTCAAATAATTACATACAATAGATAAATAGCATAAGCAAATAATATAAATAGAGAAAATAATGCAGGAAATACGGAAACCAATAAACAATTGCAAAGAATTATAGAAAAATTTAAAATCAGTAAAAATGGATAAAATAAAAATATAAATAAAATGAAGCATTACAGAATCATTGTATTGTAATAGAAAAATTTATGCAATTAAGGGAACCAATAAACAATGATAAAAAAATGATTGAAGATATTGCAATGAGCAAAATAAGAAATAAAAACATACATAAAAAGACATATTATAGAATCTTAATCATCCAAAAGTGTGCGAGCAAAAAAAAAAACAAAAATGCCCCGAAGTTTCTTCGGCGCAATCGAGTTTTCTGTACAGCATCTAATGCTGTATGAGCCGCGGCCCATGAAGTTTTCAGCCACCGCCCGGTGGTGGCCTGTCATATAGCGTTGTCAGACGCACGATCATGACTAACTTTAACCTTGAACAAAAAAAAAAAAAACTACTGAGGAGGCTAGAGGGCTGCAATTTGGTATGTTTGATGATTGGAGGGTGGATGATCAACATACCAATTTGCAGCCCTCTAGCCTCAGTAGTTTTTAAGATCTGAGGGCGGACTGAAAAAGTGCGGACGGACCGACAAAGCCGACACAACTGTTTGCTTTAACAGAGAACTAAAAGGGCTTTATTCGTCGTCTGAACGAAATGGCAGAAATGGTTGGGAAGCCGTTCCGGGCTCACCAATTTATCACAAAAATCTACTTGATATTCGGAAGTGGAAAGCCATCAGGAGTCCATCTTCTCTATAATTAAAATTGCCACGACTATAAACAAATAATATATATATATATATACAGTATATATATATATACATATATACATTAACTCAGAATTTCAATATTTTTAAGTAATTCTAGAATTACTATTTTTGTAAACGATCCGTACAATGTGGTCAATTTAATTTTTTATGTTTAACATATCATGCCATGCTGTACTATTTGGTGGTGTAAATATTATGTAATTTTGACCTGGGGATATATATATATGCATATTAATACAACGGCTAACATTGTATCTAAATAAACCGCTAACCGCCCAAGCTACACAACAAATTCCCACACTACCTAAACAATCGACTGTCATTTTCCAGACAGAAATCATCATGATCCGATCTACGGTCGTCATTCTGGCTTTACTGGTGGCTTCGTCGTCCTCCAGACTAGCAGGTTTCATCGCGGGAGGATTCCGCATCAATCCGGGATTCTCCTGCGAAGGGCGCCTCTACGGATTCTACGCCGACGTTGCCAACGACTGCAGGGCATACCACGTCTGCGAACCGGTTGTGGATGAGTTTGGACAGGTATGATGAGTTTGGGATGTTATGATGAATTGGGAAGGTATGATGAATTTGGACAGGTATGGTGAATTTGGGAAGGTACGATGAATATGGACAAGTATAATGGATTTGGGCAGATATAATGAATACGGACAGGTAAGATGAGTCTGGGAAAGGTATGATGAATATGGACAGTTATGATGAACCTTACAGTGCATATGGACAAGTGCAATGGATTTGGGCAGATATAATGAATACGGACAGGTAAGATGAGTCTGGGAAGGTATGATGAATACGGAGAGTTATGATGAATCTTACAGTGCATATGGACAAGTGCAATGAATTTGGGCAGGTATAATGAATACGGACTGGTAAGATGAGTCTGGGAAGGTATGATGAATTTGGGGGAAGGTAAAATGAATGTGGACAGGTAAGATGAGTCTGGGAAGGTATAATGAATATGGACCGTTATGATGAATTTTATAATGAATATGGACAAGCATAATGAATCTGGACAGGTATAATGAATGCTGACAGGTAAGATGAGTCTGGGAAGGTAAGATGAATTTGGGGCAGGAAAAATGAGTATAGACAGGTATGATGAATTTGGGAAGGTATAATGAGTACTGACAGGTATGAAGAATTTGTGAAGGTAAAAGGAGTCTTGACAGGTAAGATGAACGTGGGCAGGCATGATGAATGAGGATAGTTATGATGAATATGGACAAGTAAGATGAATTTGGATAGGCATAATTGATTTGGGAAGGTATGATGAATTTCGGAATGTAAGATGAAATTTGGACAGGTACAATGAATTTGAATAGGTAAGATGAATTTTGGCAGGTACAATGACTATAGACAAGCAAGATGAATTTGGGCAGGCATGATCAATACGGATTGGTATGACAAATATGGACACGTATGATGAATTTGGACAGGTAAGATGAATCTGGACAGGAAAGATGAATTTGGACAGGAAGATGAATATGAACAGGTAAGATGAATCTGGACAGGTAAGATGAATTTGGACAGGTAATATGAATCTGGACAGGTAAGATGAATTTGGACAGACAAAATTAATTTGAACAGGTAAGATGAATACGGACAGGTAAAATAAAATGTGACCCAAGTTATATTAGTTTGCCCTACACAAGATGAATATGAACAAGGAAGATGAATGACAGGTCAGATGAATATGGACAGGTAAGATGAATTTGGATAGGTAATATGAATCTGGACAGGTAAGATGAATTTGGATGGGTAAACTTAATTTGAACAGGTAAGATGAATATGGACAGGTAAAATGAAATGTGACCCATGCTGTATTAGCTTACTCTACATATGATGAATATGAACAAGGAGGTTGAATATGACACGTCTGATGAATCTGGACAAGTCAGATGAATATGAACAAATTAAATTAATTTGAACAGGTAAGATGAAAAGTGACCCATGTTACATTAGTTGACCCTACACTCTGCTGACCTTACTCATTTCTCAGACAGAAATCTTCCCTCCCACAGACCCTGGTAGGCCACTACACCTTCATGTGTGGCCCAAACACCATCTTCGACCAGGAACTCCTCCTGTGCAACCACCAGAGGAAAGCCTTCCCTTGCTCAGAGGCTGAGACTATCTACGAAGAGACTAACCTCCAGCTGCGAATAGAGGAGGAGGAGAGACAAAGGGAAGCTTACGAGAAGAGGAACAGGGCAATTGACTTCCCTGAGGAATAGTGAGAGAAGAAGACACGTCCGTCTAGGGTCTCTTCTTGTAATCAAATGAGAGACAATCGGGATTTCTGTCTCTGCAGAGAACGGATGTAAACATTTGGGAAGGACAATCAGGATTTCTCTCTCTACAAAAAAAAAAAAAGTTATAAAAACTAAGGAAATCTTCTTTCACATTAAATCATTAAGCCTCTTACTATATTTTACAACCCAAAATGGCTGAAATGTATTGGAAATTGTAATATAAAACAAATAACTTCATTTTTCCTTGATAAATTTAAGAATGTTATGAACTGCACAATACAGTTCAGATGAGATAGGATTTCTCTCACTATAAAAAACGGATGTCAAACCTGGGAAATCTTTTCATTCATACTGAACAGCACGCCTCTTACTATATTTTACGACCCAAAATGGCTGAAATGTATTGGAAAATACGTTAAAAACAAAGGACTTAATATTTCCTTCCTAATCTTAAAAGTTTAAGAAAGATTATTAGCTGTAAAACCAGAATTGTATTGGATTTTGTGAATCTTCTCTTCATTAATTATGATTTTCTATTTTTTGGTCCCTAATCCAATATTCTGATTCCATTTCATTCTATTCTCTCTTGTCTTTCAACAAAATGTCACGCCAATAAAGTATTGAAACAATATGCCTTTGCTTTACATAACTCTTAAATTAAATGACAAAGCTTCTTTACTACCATATGATGAGAAAGCTTTGGTATTACACTCCAGTACCCATCATATTCCATAACTAAATTTATTAATGTTTTGTTCACATATATAGTGTTATGGAGCAAAGTATATTAATAATAATATTAATAATAATGACATAGAACAACAACACTCATTTCAGAATATTGATATCGATGTGCAACGAATGAGATATATATATATATATATATATATATATATATATATATATAATATATATATATATCCGAAGGAGAATTATCACATTTATATATAAATATATACCAATTCATTTATATATATATATATATATATATATATATATATATATATATATACATGATTATATAAATATATATATATATATATATATATATATATATATATATATATATATATATATAATTCGAGGAATGGTAAATATTTCACAAAGAATTTCGAGACATTACGTCTCCTCGTCAGCGTGGAAAATAATGAGACTTGATTCCATGCAACTGTTTGTGAAACATGTTCCAGCCATCAAACTTGCTGTTTTCATATCAACGATTTTGAAAATAATGGCACCAATGTTATTAAAAATCAATATCTACAACATTAACAGTTGAAAGCCACAACTCATTACTACTAATACTACAACTGATAATAATAATAATAATAATAATAATAATAATAATAATAATAATAATAATAATGCTTCCAAGATTATCATTTTCATGTTTACAACAATTCCCCATTTCTAGCTTTCATTTTAAATGGTATTTCGACCGTTTAAAATTCCATATGCAAGACTTACGAACGTTTTAGGATTTTCACGAAACATTAACTACTTAAGACAAACACTGTTGCACCAAATGTATTCGAAAATAAAGAGCAAAATCCACAGGACATCTCAAATATGCCTTTCACTTTTTAGTCTTCAGAACTGTAGTGGAATAAAATATACCAAAGTATCCCATGATTTTGAACGCTCGTCTTCAAAGAAAACGGGGACGTTTGTAACGAGAGAAAACTGAAAATGTTACGATAACATATAGATAACTATACTATTTCAGTCATACCGAGGGATATTTGCACGAACTGTAACGAAATCGGGTGGAATGCATTGGGAGGGTCAGGACTTACTTTGGGGGATCCAGGCACCCCGCCAAACCCAGGCCAGGTCAAAGGGCACGGCGTCCAAGGTTAGGTTAGGTAAAGCTAAGTCTGGTTAGGTCGTTTTCCGTCTGAAATTACTAGAGAAATGCCTACCAATCACTCAGCATGTTTTATTTTTTTTATTAGAACTATCTATTATTTTCTGATCTTCCTTATTGTTATAAATTATTCAGCGTATGTTCCTTCACTATAATATATATTAATTATACAATAATATACTGTGCTTTAACTAAATTATTTTTTGCAAACATTACCATTAAGCTTTAGAACATTTTTTAATCTAACAATAAGGACTTTTTTATTTTTACAAAAACCAGTGACAATGTACAAACAGTCGTAATTACCTTTTTCATATATAATATTAACATCAAAAGTCCGAGTATATATCCTCTGTTTAATGACAACCGATATCATCTATTGAGTTCTAACACGTCTATTTTATTCTCGAGATAACTGTCTTAGTTCCAGTACGTTTATTTTACTTTACTGTTATTTATTTTCTATGTCATTATATTGTCCCTCGTGAAATATTACAAATATAAATGATAATCAAAGATATAATTTTCAACATTCATATTCACTCAATTTTCTCTCAATTGACACTTTCCCATGAAATATATATATATATATATATATATATATATATATATATATATATATATATATATTATATATATATATATATATATATATATATATATATATATATATACAAACATACAATATATATATATATATATATATATATATATATTAATAATGTGTGTGTTATTGACATTTGCTCTGTGAATTTGACTATTACCGTATCTTTTACATTTCAAATACTAAGTTACAGGTGAAATACAAAATATATTCAATCTGTAAGTTACTCAGTATCTGAAATATAAAAGGAACAGAAATAGTCAAATTCGGAGAGCAAATATCAATAAGTTTATCTTCTCTTTCTAATAACTGATTTCTTCTTTCTGTACCTCCTATTATCTTCTATAAATTCCTTCAAATGAGCAACATATTCTTTGGAAGCTTGAATATCAGGTCAGTGGCCCCCTGTAGGCCTGGTCCATATAAATAGGGTTCATCATCTGCATAATAATAATAATAATAATAATAATAATAATAATAATAATAATAATAATAATAATAATAATAATAATATTATTATTATTATTTAATAAAAATCACACTTATGTAAATAAACTGTATTATGTTTTTGTATTTTTGCATATTAATACAATTTATTTTTATAACGATATTGTGGATTTTTAATAATAATAATAATAATAATAATAATAACAATAATAATAATAATAATAATAATAATAATAATAATAATAAAATGAGTGAGACTCTGATATATAAATTTGAATGATAAAAACACTCAAAGTTAATTGCGTTATTCTTTATAATAATTTTTGATCTTTGCAACAATTTCCTTTATAAATAAAACTCCCTATCACACATTCACATTGCCCACATCACTGGGACAATTTAGCAACAATTAAAACCATCCAGAGTCACAGAGGAATTATCATAAACAAAGAGGATTTTTTTATATAAGAATATTTATTAAATCACAGAATTAACATCACAGAGAAAAAAAGGAATCTACAAAAATCTTGAAAGACCTTTCTTTTTTGTTTTTGGTATCCTACGTCAA
>NC_089792.1:490144-570144 GCF_040412425.1 Macrobrachium rosenbergii | reverse complement strand
CATGCAGGACTCATCTGCTTATCGAATTGAATTGGATATAGAATTTAGGCCAAAGGCCAAGCACTGGAATCTATGTGGTCATTCAGCGCTGCAATGGAAATTGACAGGACAAGGTTTGAAAGGTGTAACAGGAAGAAAACCTCGCAGTTGCACTATGAATGTCATTCAACTCTACCTCCCCTCCACTCTTGCGTCATTCAACTCTACCTTCCCTTTTTATGTCATTCAATCTTTTCCACTCTTCAGTCATTAACAGACCAACCCTCCACTTGAGATAAACTACCTTTCCACTCTTATCATTGTCACCTCCCCTCCACTCTTGCATATTCAACTCTTTATTTGTCATTCAATACTTCCCTCCACTCTTGTGTCATTACATAATCCCCAAACTCTTCAGACATTCAAAAAATTTTTCACTCTTGCAAAAATCAGACATCTTTTTTGGACACTAAGAATTCAAACCTGTTCGACTCTTGCGGGTCAACTCTTTTCATCTTGCGTAACGTTAATTCACCTCCCTCCACTCTTGGTCATTCAATAAACCTCCCCTCCACTCTTGTTATAACTGCAGTTTTTGACATTCATAAATTTTTATATATCCATATACAAGATCATATATATATATATATACTATACTTTATTATATTTCATTTCTTCATTAAATCTCTCTCTCTCTCTCTATCTCTCTCTATCTCTCTCATCCACTATTTTTCAACAGAAACGTTTCTTTTTTTATAAAGAACTGGTTCACATTCTCCCTATTTTAATTACCTGCTCTCATTTCCTCTCACTTTCTTTAAAATTACAATTCCAATTCTTCTGAGAATTTTTTTTTTTGTTAATTATCTATTTTCAACTCTATCACTTACTAAGATTATATAGTAATATATTTTATATATATATTTTATGTACATATAGTTGAATTTTTGTGTGTGTTTTAATAAGTTCATGTTTTGCAATCAGACATTAACAGACAACCAAACACTGAGAAAAATATTATTTACTTATGATGTCACAGACTGCATATTCATTTATTTGAAAACAGCCTCACGGTGCATTACATAATGGCAAAGACTCAGACAATCAAAAAATTTTAGACCAAAATCGAGACATCTTTTTTGGGCACTAATAATGGAAACCTGTTCGATCGTAAGGGTGTAACTTTTTCATCTGAGTAACGTAACACTTACCTATCCAAGGTCGCATTGATAACCTTGTTCAATTATAACTGTGGTTCTTGAATGATAAACTTTTATATATATCTATATATATAGATATATATATGATTATATATATATAACTTTATTATATATACATATATATATATAAAAATCAAAGTTTATTAGATATCTCAGTGCATAATAATTTACAAAAAACTTTAATTTATTAGCTCATACACAAATATTAATATATTTCCAGAAAGTTCCAGCAAATTGAATTTGCGACCTGATAATGTTCGTATTATGGTAAAACTGCATTAAAAAACTATTCCTGTTTTTGGAAGTCAAAGCACTAAAAGATTTTATACAGGTTTTTCTAACAACAAAAGAGTAGCACCAAAGACTAACCAGCACCAAAGATTAACCATTATGTGATAACATAACCATTGGTTAATCTACTATATATATATTAATTTGTTATAGGTATATTCATGTGTTTGAAAAATAAAAACAAAATAATTTTCAAAACTTAAGTTGGCAGAATATTTATGCTTAAAAAGTGTCCAACAAATTCACTGCTATCCGAACGAATTATGAAAACTAGCGTTGGAAAATACTAAAAGATTTTGAACGGATTTTTCTCTCTCTCTCTCAACAAAGATTAAAGATTCTCTGGCTCTCTAACCATTGGTTAATCTACAGTATGGTTCATTTGTTGGGTAATTCATTTGTTTTGAGAAATAGAACCAAAATTATTTCATGTTGGCAGATCTTCATAACACATTCATTATTCATAGAATAATGAATAAGGTGGAAAATGTTACGAATGAAAGATCTCTCTCTCTCTCTCTCTCTCTCTCTCTCTCTCTCTCTCTCTCTCTCTCTCTCTCTCTCTCTCTCTCTTCTCTCATCAGCTGCTACCTACAACACTCTGACAAACAACAATGTGATTATTACGATTATTACTCCACCATGAGATCAGAAGAGAAAGTGGCTGACAGACAGACAAACAGACAGATACAAACGTAAACATTACATAATAACAAGAATGCATTCAATAATACGTAATCGAAGGAATATATGAATTTCTCCTCGAAATAAATAAAGACCCATAAAGGAGGATAAATGATTCATCAGGCATTTCCGGAAGGTTATGTTGATAGGTATTTCCGAAAGTGGTGATGCTTTACCTTGGGAATTTTTTTTTTTTTCGTAACCAGGAAGGAAGATTTAGGTGAAAAGGTTTTCGTCTTAAAAAAAAAAAAAAAAAAGTTAAAAATGTGCCGAAGTTTCTTCGGCGCAATCGCGTTTTCTGTGCAGCCGCTACAGCGTATATAATCAAGGCCACCGAAACTGGATTTATCTTTCGGTGGTCTTGGTGTAATGCTGTATGAGCCGCGGCCCATGAAGCTTTAACCACGGCACAGTGTTGGTCTATCCTATATCGTTGCCAGCAGTACGATTATGGATAAATTTAACCTTAAAAAAATTAAAAGCTACTGAGGCTAGAGGGCTGCAATTTGGTATGTTTGATGATTGGAGGGTGGATGATCAACATAACAATATGCAGCCCTCTAGCCTCAGTAATTTTTCAGATCTGAGGGCGGACAGAAAAAAAGTGCGGACAGAATAAAGTGAGGACGGACAGACAAAGCCGGAACAGTAATTTTCTTATACAGAAAACTAAAACCATCAGAATAATTCCTGTAGTTTTCTCACCATTTTCGTTATCATGCGATTTTGTTATTACAAAATGTTCTGTGTACTTTTTTCTTAAGCTGCAAAACCTGATGCCCAAATTTTTACACTGCAAAATGAAGTATGCAAAACCGTGAGACCCAAATTTTTTATAACTTTGATCAATGAGTCCCGTGAGACCACAAATTCTGATTGATCTAACAACAGTAGCAACTTTGATCGTTGAGTCTGTAATATACATACACAGATATATATATATATATTATATATATACACAGGCAAGAAATATTTTGGTAGTTGAAAGGTGGAAGAGTGGTAAGAATCTTGGAGACTCAATGACAGCCAAGGTTAAAGTTTACAGAGGAATTGTTGAACCAACTACTCTTATCAGAATTGAAGTTTGGATCTTAATATGAACGGAAAATAAAAGGTTAAATCTCTGTGAAGTATAGGTGGCTTGAGAACAAATACAAGGAAAAATTATGTAGAAATAGTTAGATGTGGTAAAACGCTTTCATAAGTGAAAGGATGGATCTCAGTGGACAAGGTGGTTTGGTTGTGTAGGAAGAATAGAATATGGCGTGATAAGGAAATGAGCATATCATTCAGAAATGTCAAGAGGTAAGTGGAGTTCAAGACCTACAAAGTATTGGATATATGTCACAACAAAGATATTGAATTGAATTGATTATAGAATTTAGGCCAAGGGCCAAGAACTGGGACCTATGAGGTCATTCAGCACTGAAACGGAAATTGACAGTAAAAGGTTTGAAAGATGTAGCAGACGAAAGGAGGTACAGCAAAAGGAACGAACGGGGTTGCAGCTAGGGGCCGAAGGGACGCTGCAAAGAATTCTAAGCAATGCCTATACAGTCTTGCAAAGGCGTGGTCTAATATCTAAAAAGCAAGGAAGTGCTTGGAAGATACAGCCTTTCAGCCAACTGTGCTTGTGTAGGTGGTTCAGATCAACTGAAGCTAATCCTTCCGTGTAGGTAGATGAAACACCAAAAGTTGTAGAAGTGTGTGTGTGAATATATGTATATATGTATATATAAATATATATATATATATATATATATATATATATATATATATATATATATATATATATATATATGTGTGTGTGTGTGTACACATATATACATGTGTATATATATACACATATATATTATATATGCAGTATATGCATGTATGTGTGTATGTATGTGTTTTATATAATGTGTTTTCAGAAGTCCAATACTTTTTTATATTTGATCTCTGTCATCCACAGAGCTAAGAAAATTAAGAACAGGATAAAATCAAGATATCTGAGCTTTCAATCCAAACTTGATTTTTCTGTTCTGCTGATATTGAACTGCTGAGTTCTTTTTCCATGAAGAGGTTATTCGATGTATCTTACACGAGGAAAACACGTTCCATTAACCAATTTTTCTACTGAGGAGCTATATACTTGAAGACCTTACGAATATCATCATCATCTTATTATCAATTATCAGTATTATTATTAAGTAACTGAAGAATTCTCATTTGTCACAAAGTGTGTATCAACAAGACTTACAAATTCCAACAGTGCAAAGGCAGCGTTTATCAAAACATTTCTGTACAGCCGCTACAACGTATAATCAAGGCCACCGAAAATAGCTCTATCTTTCGGTGGTCTCGGTATAATGCTGTATGAGCCGCTGCCCATGAAACTTTAACCATGGCCTAGTGGTGGCTTATCCTATATCGTTGCCAAAAGCACGATTATGGCGAACTTTGACCTTGAATAAAATGAAAACTACTGAGGCTAGAGGGCTGAAATTTGGAATGTTTAATGATTGGAGGGTGGATGACCAACATACCAATTTGCAGCCCTCTAGCCTCAGTAGTTTTTGAGATCTGGGGCGGACAGAAAAACAGTGGGACAGAATAATGTGCGGACAGAATAAAGTGTGGACAGAAAAGGTGCGGACAGAATAAAGTGCGGACAGACTGACAAAGCCGGCACAATAATTTTCTTTTACAGAAAACTAAACACGACTGAATATCTTTGTTTAATGGTGAAGTATTTCAAATTCTTGGTCACTGTTAAGCTCTTTTAAATAAGCTTTGCGTAAATCTATCGTGTCAGTATTACTCTTCGATACATGACCAGAGACAGAGGTACCAACCGACTGGCTAAACATCAGGTTGTTCGTGGAACAGCAAAAACTTGTCCCCCAGGGCTGGTAGGGAACTTGTTCGCTTGTTTGGCTTCAGCCAAACCGCAGTACAGGTTCTTGCTAATATATCCTGTTGCAAGATGTTATGGAGAATAATAATAATAATAATAATAATAATAATAATAATAATAATAATAATATATAATAATATTCTAATTATAGTAATCCTAATAATAATAATAATAATAATAATAATAATAATAATAATAATATATGCAATAATAATCAAATTATACAGTCCACAATAATAATCAACAGTAGACTTGTTTATATTTTTGTGGTCTTCTTCCATCTTTAATAATAATAATTCTAATAATGATAGTTCTAACAATAATAATAATAATAATAATAATAATAATAATAATAATAATAATAATAATAATAATAATAATAATAATAATAATTGGTAGAATGTGAAACATCATTGTGGATATTTATATTTCCCTGTTCTCAGGGCAAATTGAGAGTTCTGATCCGATAATAACTATTATCGGTTATTCAGCTGATAAAATAATATTAATAATCGCTTGAATTTTAGCGGATTATCAATAAGCGTTCTAATAGCCATAATATCTTCAACTCAGTAGGTGGAATTTATAAACACCCAAACAAGTCGCTTTTTCTACAAGGTAGAATCTAATAGTAATAATCGTTTCCTGACTTTGAAAGGTGTAACAGGAGGAAAGTCTTTTGACGTTGCACTATAAAACAATTGTTAGCAAAGGGTTGAGGAAAATAAGATGAAAGACAGAGAACGTGAACGGAGGAGGTACAGCAATAGGAATGAAATGGGTTGCAGCTAGGGCCCTAAGGGACGCCGCGGAGAATCTTGAGGAATGCCCCAGATGGCCCTACACTCCTAAGGTCTCAAATGCTGATGATTCACGTTCAGATCCCACCCAATCCTGATCTACGAAGCAGGAAGTTAATTTCCACCATTAGGCTGACAATCCTGGAACTCTTTCAAAAAGAGTTGACCCCCAAACATTCTTGGGACTCGTCCATCTGGTTATGTTAAGCAGAAACTAATCATTTCTAGCTCTGCATCACTGATTTAGTCAACGAGTATTCGTTATTTCCTTATTTGGCGTTGTTATGTAACGTTCTTCTGGCGTTATCATTCCTGGTGTATCATAACAGCGAATGTGATTCTAACAGCTTTACTTTTCCTGGCATTGGTATAATAATATTAGGTCCTTTCAATCATGTATGCAAGAGATCTTGTCTTTTGTATAAAGGATTTCTTAAGACTAATGGAAAACAAATATTCAACTTCATATATAATTTTTGAAGAATTGCATTAGACTTCAAAATGCTTTAAGGCATTCAAGTCCATAGCTAACTTTTGAACATTCAAGTACTTTAAGGCATTGAGTCCATAGCTAACTTTTGAACACACACATACACACACACACACACACACACACACACACATATATATATATATATATATATATATATATACATATATATATATATATATATATATATATATATATATATATAAAGCGTTCTTAAACTGTAACCTACAGGCATATATATATTATCTCTCTCTCTCTCTCTCTCTCTCTCTCTCTCTCTCTCTCTCTCTCTCTCTCTCTCTCTAACAAAGGACTGTAAACTGTACCCTAAAGGCACGTTTCTCTGAAATACCCTGTGGGTATTTAGCCTCAACCCATCATTAGAGAGAGAAACGTGTTGTTCTTCCTAAGCCCAAAGATAACAATGACCTCAGAAAAAATAACTAAAAAAATATAAAGATGATATTCTGAAGTTAATAGGAAGGTTTGGTATCGAATGTTGGGACAAGTAATTTTGCATATTGCTTTATTTTTTGGTTAGTTTGTTATTTTTTTCCTGGTTTTGTGTTCATGGTTGTGTATATTTCGTCTCTCTCTCTCTCTCTCTCTCTCTCTCTCTCTCAATATATATATATATATATATATATATATATATATATATATATATATATATATATATATATATATATATATATATATATATATATATATATATATATATATATATATATATATATATATATATATATATATAGAAATAATCAACACAATCACGTGTGGAACAGAAATATATTTTCTATAGAGAGGGAGAACCCAGGTCTTTCAGGTGGAAGGCAAGGGCGCCCTTGCCTTCCACCTGAAAGACCTGGGTTCTGATCCCTGATGAGTCAGAAATTATATATATATATATATATATATATATATATATATATATATATATATATATATATATATATATACAGTATATGTATGTATATATATATATATATATATATATATATATATATATATATATATATAGAGAGAGAGAGAGAGAGAGAGAGAGAGAGAGAGAGAGAGAGAGAGAGAGAGAGAGAGAGAGAGAGAAGCATCCCAAACCTAATCTCCAAAAAGAGAGATCAGGTTGAATCATTTTTCTGTAGGACCCAATCCTCTTAATGCCTCACTTTGGCTCTCACTGGGCACATACCTAATAATAATAATAATAATAATAATAATAATAATAATAATAATAATAATAATAATAATAATAATAATGAGAATTTATCCCAGATGACTGATGCTGCTATAGCTGAGAGCCATGGCACCGATGGAGTCTCCATTGGGCTGGAATCACCCGCACGCATTTCCCCGACATGTAACCGAGTATCGGGACCTTTCCCCGGGAAAAAGCGGGACGCCATATCTTAAAAACTAACCATAAGATTTTCTTGAAAATAATCTCATTATGTTTCCCACACCCAAATTACTGCGCAATACCCAATCTACCAAAACCTAACCTAACCTAACCTAATCTAGGGGCATGGCCAAAAAAACCAGGGCTAGTGCAATACTGGCATACATGATCACTTCGTCGTTCCAGCAGTCTCGCCAACAGGAACAATCGAACAGGGGGTTACCTGACCAACAATGTTTGAAGAAAATCTGCCTTGTACCAGTTTTTTGCGTGGATATCTGAACACTCCCTCCATTTGTTTTGTACCGCTTGACAGGACTGATGAGGGATAAGGAACAGTACCTGAAAGTCTCTCAGTATTGTTTTTAACTCTGTGCATATTTTTGACAATACTGAGGTTTTTATTATTATTATTAAAAGTATTATTATTATTTTTTTATTGTGCATATTTTTGAGGAATACTAGTATTTAAAAGTCTCTCGTTAACGTTTTTAACTCTATTGCATATTTTTAAAACTGTGGCTTTTAATTATTATTATTATTATTATTATTATTATTATCATGGGGATACAGGTAGTATTTAAAAATCTCTCCATATTGTTTTTAACTCTGTGCATAAATATTTTTAACATTACTGTGCCTTTTAATTCTCGATATTATAGCCTCGTTACAGGGTTCCTTGGTTCAATAATAATAATAATAATAATAATAATAACAGTAATAATAATAATAATAATAATAATAATAATAATACGTGAAATATCTACTTTCTACTTTACAACCACACCGATAATACGCATAGGTAGTCTGCCACTAACTGAACTGAACATAGAATTGAGGCCAAAGGTTAAGCACTGGGACCTATGAGGTCATTCAGCGCTGACACGGAAATTGACAGTAAAAGGTTTGAAAGGTGTAACAGGAGGAAAACCTCACAGCAGATGCACTATGAATCAATTGTTGGGAGAGGGTGCAAAGTAAGATGAATGTGAAAGGAGGTACAGTAAAAGGAACGAAAGGGGTTGCAGCTAGGGGCCTAAAGAAGGCACGCTGCAACGAGCCTAAATTAATGCCTACAGTGCACCGCACGAGGTGCACTGACGGCATTACCCGCTAAGGGGTCGAGAAGCTACGAAAACTTTGTGGCTATTACAAATTATATTGATGCATACGTTTCGTCACACTGAACAACCTTGGTCAAACGTCACAGATGCTCCAGTAATGACTACCCCAGACGCTTAGAACCGGAATAGACCACAGAATCAGCAAGATGTAGAGAGAGAGAGAGAGAGAAAATCAGAGAGTATATATGGGCATAAGGGCACGCCTTAACCTCCGCGTGTGGCGAACTGTTCTGGGCGCTCTTTGTAAGGACATAAACAACTCAACCCAACGCCTAGAAACGTTTCAGTAGTTTACCCAAAGAAAGAAGGAACATGGAATTTAGGCCAAAGGCCAAGCGCTGGGACCTGTTAGGTCACTCAGCGCTGAAAGGGAAACCGTCAGTAAGAAGGCCTGAAAGGTGTAACAGGAGGAAAACCTCACAGTTGCACTATGAATCAACTGTTAGGAGAGGGTGGGAAGTCAGATGGAAGACAGCGGATATGAACTGAGCTATATACAAAGGAATGAAAGAGGTTGAAGCTAGGACCCATGGAAGGGACGCTGCAAAGACCCTTTAAGTAATGCCTGCAGTGCACCACGCGAGGTACACTGACGGCACCACGGTCCTACGGGGGGCTGTAATGAAGGTACACAACGCAAGAAGCAAAATACGCAAGATTCATGACCAGCCCGTAGATGAAACGCCTTTCGCCTTTCGGCAGTCACAGGTGGCTTGGCCCTCTGCCAAGTGCTGGGTCCCTCTCCCTCTCTCTCTCTCTCTCTCTCTCTCTCTCTCTCTCTCTCTCTCTCTCTCTCTCTCTCACACGCGTTCAAGGTCAAAGATTCGGCAACAGAATGCGCAAGCGCGGGAGATTCCCAGTATCCACATAGCAAAGTACAAGCGAGAGGCGTTGGCTCGCGAATAAAGACGAATATTTTATTACGTAAGCATTGCATGGTGATAGAGAGTTCTTAACACGCTGGGAAATTACTTTAGCCAGACTCCACTTGCGTTGGGTTTTTTTAGTTTTCTGTAAAAGAAACCTAATGTGCCGACTCTGTCTCTGTCTGCGCTTTTTCTGTCCGCCCTCAGATCTTAAAAACTGCAGAGGCAAGAGGGCTACAAATTGGTATGTTGATCACCCACCCTCCAGTCATCAAACATATCAAATTGTACCCCTGTAGCCTCAGTAGTTTTTATTTTATTTAAGGTTAAAGTTAGCCATAATCACGCTTCTGGCAACGATATAGGACAGGCCACCACTGGGCCATGGTTAAAGTTTCATGGGCAGCGGCTCATACATCATTATACCGAGACCACCGAAAGACAGATCTATTTTCGGTGGTCTTGATTATAAGCTGTAGCGGCTGTGCAGAAAACTCGACTGCGCTGAAAAAACTCCGGCGCAATTTTAACTTGTCAATATTGAAATCGATTTATCTGTCGTATTCGGAATCTCAGAAATAAGTTTAGGTCTATTTCGTTAATGGCTTCCAAGATACCATATCGCCCAGGGCAAGGTCGTTAGGCTAAATACCAACGCAATGCAATGCAATACTACCCTAATGCTATTCTCCTTGAATTTCAATTCATTTTTATCTATTTACACTCTATTTTTTTTTTTTTATAAATGAGATCTATTCTTTCTGCATTTCTCCTTACCTCCTCTTACTTCTTCCTAATGAGCACCATATTCTTTGAAAGCTTGAATTTCAAGTCAATGGCCCCTTTGGTGGGCTTGTTCCATATGAATAGGGTTCACCTTCTGAATAATAATAATAATAATAATTAATTTTAAGACCCCAGAACACAGGAATGCTGGAAACCATGGTCTTTTCTTAAGATGCTATGATATATCTTAGGAGATGAATATAATAATTCGTGAATAATGGCTTTCTGTACTCGGTGTGAAGGCAATTTTCATAGTTCTCTTGTAACTAGAATATCTGGAAAATTGGCTGGAATAATGGTGTTTACCATAAATGCATCAAAATCTCTCTGGTTGATACCTCAAAACCTGAAGATGTCAACACCATATATGATTTGTATCATATTTTGACGTTAAATGGCTAAATTTCTGTCACAGTACAGAAGTCAGGGACTCTCTCTCTCTCTCTCTCTCTCTCTCTCTCTCTCTCTCTCTCTCTCTCTCTCTCTCTCTCTCTCTAAATCATATTTTGACGTTAAATATATAGATTTCTGTTAGACTACAAGAAAAAAAAAAGACATTTTCACCTCTCTCTCTCTCTCTCTCTCTCTCTCTCTCTCTCTTCTCTCTAGATCATATTATGACGTTAAATGTTAGATCTCTGTTAGACTACAGGGAAAAAGGACATTCTCTCTCTCTCTCTCTCTCTCTCTCTCTCTCTCTCTCTCTGAATCATATTCTGACGTTAAATTTCAAGATCTCTGTTAGACAACAGAAAAAGGACTCTCTCTCTCTCTCTCTCTCTCTCTCTCTCTCTCTCTCTCTCTCTCTCTCTCTCTCTCTCTACCTAGATCAATTATGACGTTAAATGTATAGATCTCTGTTAGACTACAGGAAAAAAGGACATTTCTCTCTCTCTCTCTGAATCATATTCTGACGTTAAATTTCAAGATCTCTGTTGGACAACAGAAGAAAGGCCTCTCTCTCTCTCTCTCTCTCTCTCTCTCTCTCTCTCTCTCTCTCTCTCTCTCTCTCTCTCTCTCTCTCTCATTACCCCTACTTTCAAAGGTGGATCAAGACTAGAGGCAAGTAATTATAGGCCTGTGAGTCTGACATCTCATATTATGAAAGTTTATGAAAGGGTAATGAAAAAATATATAATGAAACATTTAATGAAAAATAGTTTGTTTAATACAGGACAACATGGTTTTGTACCCGGAAAAAGTACACAACCCCAACTGTTAGTCCACCAAGAAAGCATATATAAAAATATGATAAACGAAAAATATACAGATGTGGTTTACCTAGATTTTGCAAAAGCTTTTGACAAGGTAGACCATAATATATTAGTGAAAAAATTAGAAAACATACATTGTGGACAAAGTAGGAAGATGGATAAAAGAATTTTTGCAAAACAGAAAACAGATAGTGATTGCAAACGACGAGAAATCGGATGAAGCTACGGTAATATCGGTGTGCCACAAGGTACAGTGTTAGCTGCATTGCTGTTTGTGATTATGACTGCAGACATAGACAGTAATGTTAAGGACTCGGTAGTCAGATGACACAAGAATAAGTAGAGAAATTACTTGTGATGAAGATAGGAACTTGCTACAAAGAGACCTAAACAAAATATATAAATGGGCAGAGGTAAATAGGATGGTATTTAACTCTGATAAATTTGAATCAATAAACTATGGTGATAAAAAAGGAATGCTATATGCATATAAAGGACCTAATAATGAGACAATCACAAATAATGAAGCAGTTAAAGACCCTGGTGTGATGCTGAATAGGAATATGTTATGCAGTGATCAAACAGCAATACTATTGGCAAAATGCAAAGCAAAAATGGGAATGTTGTTCCGGCACTTCAAAACAAGAAAAGCCGAACACATGATTATGCTTTATAAAACGTACGTACGTAGTCCACTTGAATATTGCAGTACCCACACTACCAAAAGGATATTGCAAAAATAGAGAGTGTCGAAGGTCCTTTACAGGAACAGAAGAAGTTAAGGAACTTGACTACTGGGGAAGACTACAATTCTTAAACTTACATAGTCTTGAAAGGAGAAGAGAACGCTACATGATAATCCAGGCATGGAAGCAGACAGAAGGAATTACCGAAAACATCATGGAGCTAAAAATATCAGAAAGAGCAAGCAGAGGTAGATTAATATGCCCAAAACTATACTAGGAAAACTGAGGAAAGCACACAGGACATTAATCCACCACGCACCAGCATCGATAATGCACCGTCTATTCAACGCGCTACCAGCTCGAAACATATCAATAGATGTGTTTTAAGCTCGACAAATATTTAAGATGCATCCCAAACCATCCAAGATTGGAAGATGCAAAATATACCGGGCATTAGCAATTTTCTGGTAGACATCAGAGGTGCCTCACACTGAGGGACCTGGGCAACCTTGAACCACTGTAAGGTCTGAAAAGGTCTCTCTCTCTCTCTCTCTCTCTCTCTCTCTCTCTCTCTCTCTCTCTCTCTCTCTCTCTCTAGATCATATGATGACGTTAAATGTATAGATCTCTGTTAGACTACAGGAAAAAAGGACATTCTCTCTCTCTCTCTCTCTCTCTCTCTCTCTCTCTCTCTCTCTCTCTCTCTCTCTCTCTCTCTCTCTGAATCATATTCTGACGTTAAATTTCAAGATCTCTGTTGGACAACAGAAAAAAGGACACTCTCTCTCTCTCTCTCTCTCTCTCTCTCTCTCTCTCTCTCTCTCTCTCTCTCTCTCTCTCCACATAAAAGCGAAAGGATGTAGTGGATGCTATGTTTTAACAGATGAATCCATTCCCGGAACATGTCTCAACAGCTTAATGAGGAGTTCGGCTGTCCATTATCATGTCACAACAAAAATATGATTGAAATCCCCATGTCGTCTCTGTCGCTTGTGAATAATGATTTTCTTAAGGTAGGCCTTTCCATCTCACGTATACCCCTTGCCACTATTAGAAAGCCTGGCCTGGGATTTCTGGTGCTTTGCATAACTGGTTTTTAACCTCTCTCTCTCTCTCTCTCTCTCTCTCTCTCTCTCTCTCTCTCCTAAAGATGTGTCATCAACAGATGTCACGAACATGTCATCAACATATATCATAAACATGTCATCTGCAGATGTCATAAACAAGTCATCAACAGATGTCATAAACATGTCATCAACAGATGTCATAAGAATGCCATCAACAGATGTCATACGAATGCCATCAACAGATGCTATAAGAATGCCATCAACATATGCCTTAAAGATCTCATCTACAGATGTTATAAACATGTCATCAACAGAAGTTATAAACATGCCATCAACAGATGTCATAAACATGTCATCAACAGATATAATAAACTTGTCACCAACAGATATAATAAACTTGTCACCAACAGATGTCATACACATGCCATTTGCATATGCCATAAACAAGTCATCAACAGATATAATAAACTTGTCACCAACAGATATAATAAACTTGTCACCAACAGATATAATAAACTTGTCACCAACAGATGTCATACACATGTCATTTGCATATGTCATAAGTCATCAACAGATGCCATAAACATGTCATCAACAAGTCATCAACATATGCCATAAGTCATCAACATATGACATAAGTCATCAACAGATGCCATAAACATGTCATCAACAATGTCATCAACAGATGTCATAAGCTTGTCATCAACAGATGGACTGCCAGTCCTTTCTATGTTCAAGTTCTTCGAAATCTTATTCCTACTCTAAGTTTTATTCTCTTTAATTAAATTCATGGACGTTATTTTTTATCTTCAGTTCAATCCAATCTTTCCAGTTTTAGTTTTCTGTAAAAGAAAACTATTGAGGCGGCTTTTTGTCTGTCCGTCCGCCCTCAGATCTTAAAAACTACTGAGGCTAGAAGGCTGCAAATTGGTATGTTGATTATCCACCCTCCAATCATCAAACATACCTAATTGCAGTCCTCTTACCAAATTGCAATCCTCTAGCCTCAGTAGTTTACATTTAATTTAAGGTTAAGGTTTCACGGGCCGCGGCTGAGAGTTTCATGGGCCATAGCTGAGAGTTTCATAAAGCATTATACGCTTTACAGAAAATTCGATTGCGGTGTATTTTTTACTTGTTTTAAATGAAATTAATATTTTTTTTTTTTTTTTTTTTTTTTTCCAACACTGGAATTCGAACTGAATACTGGCCTATAATGATTGATTGATTTAACAGTAAATTACCCTAAGTCATACTCTACCCAAGCGTCAGCCAAGTTGCATTACAAACAAGTAAAAATTGCGCCGAAGTTTCTTCGGCGCAATCGAGTTTTCTGTACATCGTATAATCAAGGCCACTGAAAATAGATCTAACTTTCGGTGGTCTCGGTATAATACTGTATAAGCCGCGACCCATGAAACTCTAACCACGGCCAGGTGGTGGCATGGCCTATATAGTTGCCAGACGCACAATTATGGCTAACTTTAACCTTAAATAAAATAAAAATTACTGAGGCTAGAGGGCAGCAATTTGGTATGTTTGATGACTGGAGGGTGGATGATCAACATACCAATCTGCAGCCCTCTAGTCTCAGTAGTTTTTAAGATCTGAGGGCGGACAGAAAAGTACGGACAGAACAAGTACGGACAGAAAAGTGCGGACAGAAAAAAGACAGAAAACTAAAAGATATGAATTACTTGCACCGACCTTCAGAGATCTGATTCATGGGGCAGTATTCAGTGGGGGAATGAGATAGATCAGATATCAGGACCTTATAAAAAAATGTGAACTATTTTTTTTTCCTTCATCTTTTCTCAGATAAAATTATATACATGAATTAACACAAGAAATTGTATATTTTTACACTCGAAAATTATTTTGATTTTATTCATTTAATCTTTTTATTGGCACAAGAACAACTTTATAAGGGGTTTTCCATTTCAAGAAACTTTATTTTAATGTATATATGTATACTTTATATATATAGATGTATAAGTATATGTATATATTTATTTATATACACATATACATAAGTCAAAATTAGATATTCATATATATAATATAAATATATACTTAAATAAAAAATACACACATATAAATATGCATGTGTATATATGTACATATAGATAAAAAACATTATATATATATATATATATATATATATATATATATATATATAAATAAAATATATATATATATTATATATATATATATATATATATACATATATATATATATATATATATATAATATAATATATATCATATATATATATATATATATATATATATATATATATATATATATACTATATATATATATATTATTTCAATACATACACGTATTTGTGTCTCTACATTCCGTGGCTGAGTGGATAGCCTTGGCTTGACAAATCCCCCGTTCAGCTACTGAAATCCCAAAAGATTGAAGAAGTCCTTTATCATAATTGCCCATTACCATCTCCATGACATTTATAATTTCTTCAATCCTGACATCAAATATTATTTCGCAATTCGAATCTTTCTCCAAATCAAGTCATGTTCCATTCTGGGACTGATACGCAAACTCTGAAATATAACGGGACACTGATTTCTGATATGTTTCCCCACAAAGAACAGAAGAATTGAACAGAATGGAGAATTTAGGAACAAGGACAAGCGCTGGGGTCTATGGTGAGAGTCATTCATGGTGAAAGAAAATTGGCATTTAACATGGTTGAAAATTGACAGGTTGAAAAATGGTTGAATCAATTGTTAGGAGAGGATGCACAGTAAGATGGAATAAACAGAAGCAAAGGAATGGAAGGGGTTCCAGCTAAGGGACGAAGAGACTCCGCAAAGCGCCTCAAGTAATGGCTACAGTGCACCGCATGAGATGCACTGACGGCGCTACCACCCACACCCCCCTAAGAGGTGTTTCCCACAATATATAAAATGCAAAAATATGTTATTGCATCCACAGATTTTAAAAATAATCCTTTATATCTTTGTCCGCCTTTTTTCTGTCCGCCCTCAGATCTTAAAAACTACTAAGGCTAGAGGGCACCAAACATACCAAACGGCAGCCCTCTAGCCTCAGTAATTTTATCTTACTTAAGGTTAAAGTTAGCCATAATCGTGCTTCTGGCATTGATATAGGATAGACCACCACCGGGCCGTGGTAAAAGTTTCATGAGCCGCGGCTCACACAGCATTATACCAAGACAACCGAGAGATGGATCCATTTTCGGTGGCCTTGATTATACGCTGTAGCGGCTATACAGAAAACTCGATTGCGCCGAAGAAACTTCGGCGCAATTTTTACTTGTTTTGTTGATGAAAAAATACTCATTTATTACTTAGAAACATCTTATAGATAATAAAATAAAGAAAGTAATTATCCTAAAATGACCTTTATTCAAGGATAACCAAACCTGATGAGGGACTTGTTCAACAGAAACATGAAATTAAGCACAGCAAGAGATGAACAGAGATGAATATCAAATGCCAAGAGCAATTTCCTCAGTTGTAAGACATTTCTAGTATTCTACATCATGACACGTTGGTAGTCTGAGGCGGATCAATCCGGTATTCCCAGACACTAAACCAAGTGGGTTCAGAGAATCACCTGAGGTAGAACAAAGTTTGCGTTTTATTTTTCAGGTAACCTCTCGCTTTGAACAGGTTACCTGGGATAAAGATAAACAGATAGATAAGATAGATAGATAGAATATACAATTTAAGCCCAAGGCCAGGCTGTGCTGGGACTTATGAGGTCATTCAGCGCTGAAAGGAAAATTGAGAGTAAGAGGTTTCAGAGGTGTAACAGGAGGAAAACCTCGCAGTTGCACTGTAAAACAATTGTTAGGAGAGGATGGAAAGTAAGATGGAAGAAGGAATAGGAATGGAGGTGCAGTAAAAGGAATGAAAGGGGTTTGCAGCTAGGGGCCTAAAGAAGGGACGCTGCAAAGAACCGTAAGTAAATGCCTACAGTGCACCGCGTGAGGCAATACCAAACTATTGTATTTGTGTATGTATATATATATATATATATATATATATATGTGTGTGTGTGTGTGTGTGTGTGTGTGTGTGTGTGTGTGTATCAACAAGCAGATATGAAACCAGGCTTTTACAAACTGCCTGACATTTCAGGAGACAGCGAAATGCATAGGGACATTTGCTCTCCCATAGTACTAAACACGCCGAAATATATTTGACCCCCAGGGCTAGTACTAAACATGGCGAAACCGTTTAAGTCAGTCACTGTTTCGCCATGGTTAGTATATATAAATATATAGTGCATTCGCTATCTCCCTGAAATTTCAGGCAGTTCGCGAAATGCCTGGTTCCGCTACCTGCCTGTCATATATAAACCGTTTGGCCTTCTAACACAATATTCCTTGAGAAAGAGTAGTTAAATTTACACATATGAGAAATTCATGATAAGAATAGAGAATTTTTGCATAAGTGCACATTTGCATAAACAACAGATAGGACACAAAAGATATGACTTTCATCTCTGCCAGTGTTCTTAAGGATACTCAGAAATATAGCAGGAAAAAGTTTAAGGAACGCATACACACACACACACAGGCATGCTTCTGTAAAGGCAGAAGTCTTTGCAACATGCATCAGCCATTTCCTATACATTGTTTGACGTGTGTGTGTGTGTGTGTATGTATATATATATATATATATATATATATATATATATATATATATATATATATATATATATATATATATATATATATGTGTGTGTGTGTATATGCCTGCCTCTATTCATCTCAAGACATCACTTGACATCCACAGAAATTACCAATAAGAAGAAGCTCATGACTATAGACACAAGTCTCTCCTGAGAACTGGATGAAATAACAAAAAAAAAAAAAACAGTGCATATATAAGCGAATGCGCTGGCTGCAGGTTCTCTTCTTGCTTGTCGAACGAAGCGATGGAACCTCATCCGAAACCAGTTTCATACTTTTTTTTTTTTTTTTTTTAAACGAAGGCACATTTCTTCAACTTTTTTCTACTCTTTCTCTCTCTTTCTTTGTGCCTATTAGGCTTACTCTGCCCTGATTCCTGGTCGCACGGATTCGAAGATATCTCTCTCTTTCTCTCTCTCTCTCTCTCTCTCTCTCTCTCTCTCTCTCTCCCAACTTTTTCTTCTCTTCTCTTTCTTCTCTCTCAGACACGTATTTAAACACAACCATGGGCTTCCCAGCTACACCAGAAGCAAGGTAGCCGTCTCAAAGGAACGTCTGAGTGACTGCCAACACACCATCATGAAGCAAGGTAAGTGCAGTTATTACATCTTTTGCTGTTTTTTTAAGATGGTACTATTGTCACAAATGGACTTGAGAAGAAATTAGATATTTATTTCCTCGTGGATCCTTTAAGGTGAAAACAAGAGATGCGAAATGCCGGTTGTATAAGTGATAGAGAAATCCTTCCGGGAAACTGACAGATGCTGAACTGGACATCGTTTTCAATTTTTAGTTTACTAAAAGAGGCTTTGTCTGTCCGTCCGCAGGTCCGCCTCAGATCAATATGATACGCAAAATGATATGTTGATCATCCACCCTCCAATCATCAACCATACCAAATTGCAGTCCTCTAGCCTCAGTAGTTTTTTTTATTTTATTAAAGGTTAAAGTTACCCATAATCGTGATTCTGGAAATGCAACATCACAGGCCACCACGGCCGGCTGAGGGTTTCATGGGCAGCGGGTCATACAGCATTATACCGAGACCACCTAAAGGTAGATCTATTTTCGGCGGTGTTGATTATGCAATGTACAGAAAAGTCGACTGCGCCGTAGAAACTTGTTTATGAATGATCCCATTTTATTCTGTGAGAGTTGCTATGTTAGAAATTCAGCCAGTTCACATGCTGCTAGTGAGGGATGTTTGGTATCATACACTTTTCCATTCATATATTTTGCATGATTAGGAAAAAAATGATTTTTTGATTTGTGTAACAACTGCATACAGAAAATTGTATTTTTTTTCTTTAAACTGTTCAGCAACTTGTGCATTCAACTGTTAATATGTGAGTCATATTTTTACAAAATTGCCTCTGTGTTTATTTATTTTTGTTCCCAATCTTAGCGAGGGATTCTCAATATCTATGGAATATTTGACATTTTTATTAATATTCACTAGATTTTAAATCTACTTTACATTGTATACAATAATTTTTTAAGGTCTCATAAGAATTAAGATATTAGGCGTGTGCATCAGAAAATCGAACTTATGAAGCTTTGAGAATGACTTCTAGTGTTTAGATACACACACACACACACACACACACAAGCACACAACCTTGCCATAACAGCAAAGGGCCCGGCGATCGATCCCAGCGGGGGTAAAACATTTTCTAAAAGTGTTAGTAAGCATAACCATCATTAGTATGTTTCCTTCACAGATTCTATACACAAACACACACACACACATACAACCTTGGCTTACCAGCAAGTGCCCCGGAGATCGATCCCAGCGGGGGTAAAACGACTTAAAGAGAAACATTTCCTAAAAGTAAGTAAATAACGTTTCTCTTGTTTCCTACGCAGATTCTCCTGACTCTAATCTTCGTCCTCATGGTAGGATCGTGCCTGGCCTACCCATACCCTGACCCAAGCCACCTGGACGGGGACTTCGGGTACTACCCATCTGATTTTGGGTATTCCCAAACCTACATTCACCAGCATCCGGGGGGCCACCTGCCCCACTACCACCATTACGGGCATACGCACTTTGTGGCTCCTCAAGTTCACGGGCATATCCACTGAGCAGAAGGGGTTGCCAGATGTTGCTTGGGTCTTTCATCTTTGGGCATGACAAAATGAACTCTGCTTCTGCCTCGATTCCAAGAGGAATGGAATGATATTAGAGACATTCCTTGCAGACGATGCTCAAGGGGTTTTAGGAATGGGAATGTCCAAGCAATCGTCTTTGTCAGGTATTTATTATTAGTTGCAATAATTTTTCTCTGTAAAAAATCTTCATCTTGTGTCAAAATTTTATTTATTATTAGGTATAAAATTAATTTTTTACTTCAAAAAAAATTTTATAATCACGTCACTACAAAAAAATTTGGATTTTGTCACTATATTTTGTGCTGAAAATTAATTTGCACTTTATAAAAAAAAATAAATTTTATAATCACATGAGTCACTAAAACAAATTCGGATTTTTCTCACAATATTTTGTACTGAAAATTAATTTGTATTTATAAAAAAAATATAATCACATATCACTACAAAAAATACGTGGATTTTTTTCAACATATATTTTACTGTACAATTTCTCTTTAACCTATAAGATGACTGATCGTAAGAATATCTGTTTGCAATCAGTGGTTTATACATTTCCACCAGATCCAAACAGATATTTGAATTTACCTGTGTTTATTTTTGATAAAAAAAAAAATATACAATATTACGCTAAATATCGTCAAATGTTTTGACAATATTTTCTTCGACTTCTCTGTCAAAAACTCAGGGCCAAACCTGTGGTTCCAATAATGTTAGAGTATGAATTAAATTGTTGTTTTCATCATGAATATTTTGTCCCTTTCTGATATACAGAACACAGAATATATAGAATTTTAGGCCAAAGGCTAAGAGCTGGGACCTATGAGGTCATTCAGCACTGAAACGGAAATTGACAATAAAAGGTTTGAAAGGTGTAACAGGAGGAAAACATCAAAGCAGTTGCACTATGAATCAATCGTTAGGAGAGGTTGCAAAGTAAGATGGAAGAAAGAGAATATGAACGGGGGTACAGAAATAGGAATGAAAGGGGTTCCAGCTAGGGACCGAAGGGACGCCGCAAAGAACATCAAGTAATGCCTACAGTACACCGCATGAGGTGTACTGACGGCACTAACCCGCAACGGGGACTCTGATATACACGTTTCTCGTGCACGTGATTGTATTCAGAATGCATTTCCTAGTAAGGGGAATATTAGGTCAGAGCCATCATTAAACTCTGTCTGAAGGCCAAGATTGTTTTGGTTTGGCAATGACCCCTCTGGAAACATGAATACCAGGAAGAAGAAATAAATATTAACTTCGCAAGACCAAATGTGTTTTGAAGACAAGAACCTGTGTTTCTCTCTCTCTCTCTCTCTCTCTCTAACCAATTGGTTCTTAGCCACTAATCCTTCGGGCCAGCCCTAGGAGAGCTGTTGATCAGCTCAGTGGTCTGGTAAAACTCTCTTACTCTCTCTCTCTCTCTCTCTTGATGAGAGTCGACGAAGCGAAGAAAGAGATAGATAACAAAATGCGACTGACATCTCTTTGCTTGAAAAAACTGATTTGCTTAATTCATTTCAAATGAAAAATCAAAAGTATATAGGCTATATATATAAATATATATATATATATATATATATATATATATATATATATATATATATATATATATATATATATATATATATATATATATATATATATATATATATATATATTTATATTTATATCTTGCCAAGGGGAACTACAATTGATAGGGTAATACAGCATTTGTCAAATATGATTCCATTTGGGTTTAATTTATTCCCCAAGTATCGTGAATTGGACATCAAACGATATATACATAATATCTAAACACATATATATATATATATATATATTTTTTGTATATACTATATACATATATATGTATACATACACATATATGCATATGTATATATACTTTTATGTATGTATATGTACATATACGTGACAAACACCATATACGTAACGCAGATATCTTCACCTTGCCATCAAACACCAGACTGCCAAAACTCCTGCCGACTGAAAAATAAACAAAACCAAACACCAAAAGCTCAGAAATCTCTCCCATTCTGACCAAGTCATATAACTCTGCCACCTTTATGGCCTGACGTCAGTATTTTTTCCCGGATGAAGAAGAAAAAAATTTAAAAAAAAATTAAAAAAATGCCATAAAAGAACCCGGTAGTGGCGGCGGTCATCCAACTCTGACCCAAAGCAACAGGCCAGCGAGTTTTCGTGCTGGTTCAAACTGGTAAACAAGGCTTGGGGGGGTTAGTACCCGCGATTGGAGACGGAGGTTTGTAACGGATCACACGATTCTGACTGTAATTGGATTTACGATTCATCAAACATTACTATGATTTTTTAATATATTTTGTACCCATACATAACTGTGGATTTGTTTCTCCTTAACTCTTCAGTAATTGTTGCTTGTGATTGTATGAATTTTTTTTTTTCAATCGGGTCATATCAAATTACAGATGGAAATACATTAAAAAAAATGGAATTTTGTAAGATTTTCCAACATCAACATTAGTCCTGTATACATTTATATTTACGAGATTAGCATTACACTCATACTGCTCTCTGTAAGACAAGCCTCCACATTTAGCATGTTACTACAAACAATAAAGAGTTTTATATATATTATTACATACAATAATATATAGTTTTATATATATACATATAGATATAGATATATATATATATATATATATATATATATATATATATATATATATATATATATATATATATATATATGTATATGGTTAGATAGTTAGATAGATAGAAATATGTATATATATAAATCAAAAAAATACATATATATACAATATACTATATATATATACATTAACAAAGATTTCCATGATATATTTAACTAATACGAAAATATTTATGTGAACAGTAAAGCCAAATGCAATTAGCAGAGTTAAACCAATACAAAATAATCACTCCTTATCATTTCTTCCCTGATTTGAAGGACCAAATTCCTCACGATCAGCCAAACGTAGGCGTTACTGAATGATCCACACAGTCAAAACAATATCCTTTTTCTGTATGAGAGTGAGACGGATGCAATGAATAATTACAAACTCACCAGTGGAGCTATTTATTCCAGTCGACTTGGCACAGACTCCGTTGTCAAAACATCTGGGCATTGGGGTATTTCTAAGTTTTATCAATCATTCTCCTTTGGTATTCATTGTATTGGATTAAGGCCTTTCGTCCTCTTAAGGCAGAATACTAAATAACGAGACCGGTGGCCGTATGACATAGAACAGAATATAGAGTTGACGTCAAAGACCAAACGCTGGCACCTATGATGTAAAAAGTTTGAAAGGTGTAACAGGAGGAAAACCTCAAAGCAGTTGCACAATGAATCAATAATTGTTAGGAGAGGGTTGAGGAAAGTAAGGCGGAAGGAAGAGAATATGAACGGAGGTACAGTAAAAGGAATGAAAGGGGTTGCAGGTAGGGGGCGAAAGGACGCTGTAAAGGACCTCAAGTAATGCCTACAGTGCACCACATGAGGTGTACTGGCGGCGCTAGCCCCCTACCGACTCCTGTCATTGATATTTCGTGATCATTTACGAAAAATACAGAAAATTATTTCTGTATTGTTTGTCTGGGTTTCATTGCTTTTAATTTTCTGTAAAGGAAAACTTTTGTGCCGGATTTATCTGTCCGTCCGCGCTTTTTCTATCCGACCTCAGATCTTAAAAACTACTGAGGTTAGAGGGCTGCAAATTGGTATGTTGATCATCCACCCTCCAATCATCAAACATACCAAATTGCAGCCCTCTAGTCTCGGTAGTTTTTATTTTATTTGAGGTTAAACTTAGCCATAATCGAACTTCTGGCATCACTAGAGGTGCCAACAACACAGGCCACCACCGGACCGTGGCCGAGTTTCATGGGGCGCGGCTGGGGCCACCACGTGACCGTGGCTGAGTTTCATGAGTCGTGGCTAAGAGTTTCACGGGCAATGGCTGAAAATTTCATACAGCATTATACGCTGTACAGA
This sequence comes from Macrobrachium rosenbergii, assembly GCF_040412425.1. NCBI lineage: Eukaryota > Metazoa > Arthropoda > Malacostraca > Decapoda > Palaemonidae > Macrobrachium > Macrobrachium rosenbergii. The sequence continues at coordinate 545,849 of NC_089792.1, read as the reverse complement.
AAACTTGACTGCGTCGAAGAAACTTCGGCCCATTTTTACTTGTTTAAAGGTAGTTTCTACGAAAGCAAAGTATTTTAATTTAATACCAAGGCCAAGAGAAAGAGAAGGTCTGCTCACTTCTCCCCAAAATCCGCCTTGTTGGTGGAGCTTTATCTACCTCCTTATTGCGTCAGCAGGTGAATTGCCGTAATGAGCAGGTACCTCTAAGATACGACATCGTCTACGTAGTTACCCCAGGTGGGAGGCGACTCCGCCCCATTTGGGTAGACCTTGCCTCTTATTATTTCTTAGAGTAAATGAATAATTTAGAGTACGTTTCTTAGTGTTAGGTTAACAGGCATTCCAAAACTCACACATGTGTAGAATGTCCATGAAATTTAAAGCCAAAAAGTGATAATCAATTAACAAAAACATTACGAAATTAAATACAAGAAATCACATCGCCCTAAAATGGAAGACCGCAGTATCTGCAAAAATACAAAACTGAGAAAAACAGTAGATACTGCAGTTTTTCACTGCCTTACTCCTGATTTTGCAGATACTGCAAATGGGACCCCCTAAATAAAGCACTGACGAATCATTCTGAAACTGCAGTAACTTGTGTATTAGTGTTTCACAAGCCCAATAGGTGGTATATCTCAGTTTCGAAAATTTTGCACATTCTGCAGTTTTCCATTTTAGGGCAGATATGTCCTTGACAGTCATACAGAAGTGATAATGATTCATTAATACAAGTATATTTAAAGCTAATTGCACAGCCTGGAGTATATGGTTATGTGAATCTGAATCCCAAATAAGGTCTAGTCAGGCTTTCAAGGTAAAATAAAGTCTAGTCAGTCTTTCAAGGTAAAATAAAGTCTATTCAGTCTTTCAAGGTAAATAAAGTCTAGTCAGTCTTTCAAGGTAAAATAGTCTAGTCAGTCTTTCAGTGTCAAATAAAGTCTAGTCAGTCTTTCAAGGTGAAAAAAGTCTAGTCTGTTTTTCAAGGTAGAATAAAACCTAGTCAGTCTTTCAAGGTAAAATAAAGCCTAGTCAGTCTTTCAAGGTAAAATAAAGTCAAGTCAGTCTTTCAAGGTAAAATAAAATCTAGTCAGTCTTTCAATGTAGAATAAAGTCTAGTCAGTCTTTCAAGGTAATTCTCTCCCACACAACAATCGCCCAAAATAAATTAATTATAATAATTATCATATCACACCTATTTCCAATAGCATAAAAAACCAATGAAAGCAATAGGCAAAAACTTAATCAACATCGTCTGCGTAATAACACAATAAATAATAAATTATGATGAATTATGGACAAGAAATCACTTATTTCTAAACCAACAGAATCCGTTCGTCTAGCCAAGGTTAACAAGTGGCATTATTCAATCTGCAACGATAAGTTGCCGGACAAAACAAAAATGTATTCACTTTGTTGTTGTTTGAGGAGTATCAAGTGTGACATTGAATATATTTAGCCAGTTTATTTTTTCTAATTGAACCTTTCGATGAATTTACTTGAAAAACGAAAAATATAATTGCTGTGCTTAGTTAATGATTTAGTTTTGATTTCAATAACAGTTTACTGCTGGAAGTCTCTCTCTCTCTCTCTCTCTCTCTCTCTCTCTCTCTCTCTCTCTCTCTCTCTCTCTCTCTCTCTTTGTGATTGTATTGTATTGCGACTGGCTCACAAACTGAACAGCCCACGTCCCATCCCGGATCACAAAAAGAATTTATATATACATACACAAAAATATACATATGTATAATATATATAAAAGTATATATAAATATATATTTAAAATATATAAACTGTATATATATATATATATATATATATATATATATATATATATATATATATATATATATATATATATATATATATATATATATATAGCTACATACGCAAGTGTCTATATTGAGAAACGAAGACGAATCACAAGCAGGTTAGCACGAGAAGAACAGTGTCAATTTATGCAGGAAAGAGTCGTGTGTGGTAATGCAGACATCTTACGAAAGAACTGTCTGAGAGAAAAAAAAGAGAAGAGAGAGCTTGAGAAGATTCTATGAGAGAGAGGTTTGAGAAGAGTCAGAGAGCAGAGTTCTCAACCACGGGGAGAAGGGGGCACGAGCCCTGGGTAATTATTCTATGATATTCGTTAATCTTGTAACAAGAGTCACTAAGGGCAGTGGTATCCCACTAACCAAAAGAATAAAAACACTTCTCTTTCTCTTTTTTTAGGGGGCCTTTAGCCCTGGGAAAATTAATTTTATGCTTTATAAACTGTCATTCCCGCGGACTATGAAACTTTCAGCCAAGTATCGGTGGTGGCATGCGTTGTTCATCTAAAAGAATGAAAATACGCCCGATCTCTTTCTTTAACCTAAATAAAATTTTATGAGGCTAGAAGGCTGCAATTTGCTATATTTGACGATTGGAGGGTAGATGATCAACATAACAATTTGCAGCCCTCTTGCCTCAGTAGTTTTAAAGATATGAGGGCGGACAGAAAAAATGTGGACGGACAGACAAAGAGCCATCTCAGTAGTTTTCTTTTACAGAAAACTAAGGGTAACTGAGGATGTCTGGTAAACGTCTGACCATGTGGAAAGAATGGGGACAATCAACTGGTGGAAAGTGCATGGAATTTGGAACTCATGGTATGCAGGGTGAGGGAACCAGAAAAAATTTTCTTTTTTGGAAATGGTAGGAATAACTGTTTAAACGAAGGGTCGTATTTCACAGGAAACACTTGATAGAATGGAAAATTACAAATAAAATGTGCCATATGTGAAATGTGTCATCACGAAACTGGTGAATGCTCTGTAAGCACTGGTGAATGCTCTGTACAGGTACAGAAAGTGGCTCCGGTTCTGGAAGTGTTTTGCACTTGATTTTCCTGACTGATTTAGTTTTTCAGTGACTACGCTCTGGCTCTAACACTCATCTGAGGAAACAGCTCAATCTGATACTTCAATTCTACAAAGCATTTCAAACTTTGACTGATTAGTATTTCAAGTGATTCCTCTTTGCATTTTCATCAGAGACACCTGCATTTACAGTCTTCTGACTGATTAGCATTCCAGTGATTCCTCTCTGAATTTTACACCCATCTGAGGAGACAGTTTTTTTCACTTGCATAAATAAATTCTAGCTCCAGAGACACATTTACATTATTATGACTGATTTAGCATTCCAGTGATTCCTCTCTGAATTTTACACCCATCTGAGGAAACAGCTTACACCTTTATACATAAATTCTAGTTCTAGATTGTTTTAGTATTCCAGTGATTCCCCTCTGCATTTTACACTCATCTGAAGAAACAGCTTACACTTGCATATATAAATTCCAGTTCCAGAGGCACATTTACAGTCTTCCAGACCAGACTGCGTCTTCTCTCTACATTTTCCTTCTGCTAGAAGGACACTTGAACTGGTTACCTCCAACAGCTGATTGGTAATAAGCAATGCTGTTATTAATGTCCTCTGACACTCAACTTCCTGATAATACTGAATCACGCCTGGCTACAGGTTGGTGTATATAAACATTCGGCAGTCCAAACGATCAACATATTTGTGAGGAAGATTAGCTGGAAGAAGGATCGTCCAAGTACTCATATTTTTTCATCATGAGGAGGGTAAGTCGATGCTTCTGTGTTTATAGCGTTTTACTTAATTTTTCTAGATAGCAAATTTTGTCTATGTTTACTGAGTCGTTTCAGGTGAGCATACCTGTCCAAATTCACCAACGACAACTTTAAACGACGCATTTTCCCGTCTCTTACCACTGGATGTTCGTTTGCTCACTCCCGTTACTTTTATGCAAGGTCTGTTTTTTCATCAGATAAACTTAGTGGCATTGACAATCATTTGTAAAATATCCATCTGACCAAGAAACTGACTCTGTTTTCAGCAGTGGAGTTTAACTCGCTCAGTTAGTTTAGAAAATGTCCTTTTTCGGATCATGATTCTGAAGCTAAATTATTTGCCTGAGAGACACGAGGTAGTGATAAACTAAACAATACTCAGTATGTTTGGTTTGGAATGTACGGTATAAAAAAAAAAGTACGGTACATTTTCAAATAATCTCTTACTCGAATACGTAGAAGATTCATGTGATATTTCAAAATGGTTTTGCTCGGATAACAGAAAACCTTGACGGAAAGTAAAAAGTAAAAAATGCACCGAAGTTTCTTCGGGGCAATAGAGTTTTCTGTATAGCGTATAATCAAGGCCACCGAAAATAGATCTAACTTTCGGTGGCCTCGGTATAATGCTGCATGAGCCGCGGTCCATGAAACTTTAACCATGGCCCGACGGTGGCCTGTCCTATATCGTTGCCAGACTCTCGATTAGGGCTAATTTTAACCTTAAATAAAATAAAAACTACTGAGATTAGAGGGCTGCAATTTGGTATGTTTGATGATTGGAGGGTGGATGATCAACATATCAATTTGCAGCCCTCCAGCCTCAGTAGTTTTTAAGATCTGAGTGCGGACAGAATAAAGTGCGGACGGACAGACAAAGCCGGCACAATAGTTTTCTTGTACAGAAAACTAATAAACAGATTTACCAGGGTCAAACAGATTGGTGATATCACTAAATAATTCTTAAAAATCTCATAGTAACAAGCGTCACTAAAAAGGCTTAGGAATCCACAGTGGTGTAAATGTAAGTATACATATATAAGAAATATATACACAAAAGAGAGCTTTCGAAAACCTGCTAAATTCTCCTTCGCAAGCTGACTAAAACATTGTTTTAGTTTTAACGTTTTAGTTAGACTGAGAGGAGAATCGAGTAGGTTCTCGAAAGCTCTCGATTATGTATATATTTCCATTATATATTTACATTCACACCACTGTGGATTTCTTCACCAATAAATAATTTATCAATCATTAGTGTATTCTGCCCTAGAATGGAAAACTGCAGTATCTGCAAAATTCTCGAAATTGAGATATGCCACCTATTGGGCCCGTGAAACACTAATACACAAGTTACTGCAGTTTCAGAGTGATTCTTCAATGCTTTATTTAGGGGGTCCCATTTGCAGTGTCTGCAAATTCAGTAGTAAGGCAAGGGAAAACTGCAGTATCTACCATTTTTTATGTTTTGTATTTTTGCAGATACTGCAGTCTTCCATTTTACGACAGCATTAACATCCTAAGTGCCATTTTGAATATAAATGGTTGTTTATTTTTCTTAACTTCGTAAAACTGCTTGTGGGGATACCGTAACATCTCACAGGTTGAATATGTTAAGAAAACTAGACTTCCCAGCACTGGCCAGGTTCACCTTTGCGTTCCTAAAAATAACTCTTCAATAAAAGGCTGCAAATGTTTTCGATAAGCTTTTGAGGATATTTTTCTTCGTTTCAACATCTACATAGACAATAACAATAACAAAAAATTAAGACGAACTTTACAATAGATGCAACAATAAAATCAGTAAATGACTGGTATATTACTAACACACATGCACACACACACACACACACACACACAAATATATATATATATATATATATATAATACACATATATATATATATATATATATATATATATATATATATATATATATATATATATATATATATGTATATATATATATATATATATGAGCTTAAATCCTTTACATCTGTGTATTAATGGACTTGTTTAGATATTTTTGTTCTTTATTATTTTTAATTTCCTTTTTATTTATAAAAGTTTATTCTTCATAGATAATTCATTCATTCTTATCTTCTATATTCTTCACTTAACATTTTATAATTCGACGTTTCCTTTCTTCCTGATTCGTACGATAGACTCCACTTGATATCTTATCATTTGTACAATAAACTCTACTTATCTTATAATTTGGACAATAAACTCCACTAAAATAAACTCCGCTTAATATCATTTGTACAATAAACTGCACTTAATAACTTATCATTTGTACAATAAACTCCACTTGATATCTTATCATTTGTATAACTCCACTTGATATCTTATCATTTGCACAATAAACTCCATTTGATATCTTATTATTGTATAACTCCACTTGATATCTTATCATTTGTACAATAAACTCCACTTGATATCTTATCATTTGTATAACTCCACTTGATATCTTATCATTTGTACAATAAACTCCATTTGATATCTTACAATTTGTACAATGCACTCCACTTAATATCTTATAATTTGTACAATAAACTCCACTTAACATCTTATAATTTGTACAATAAACTCCACTTAATACCCTATAATTTGACGTTTCCTTTCTTCCAGATTTACACTGTCCTGATCTTCAGCATCGTAGCCGCACTGTGCCTAGCGCACCCACATCCGAACCCTGAGCCGCAATTCGGTGGCTTTGGCTTAGGAGGTTTCAGATATCCCTACGGTTATGGCGGTTTCCCATACCGACGGCCTTTCTTTTTCAACAGATTCCCTGGTTTCCGACCTCCCCCCTTTTACTTTCGCAATCAGTATTATTCTATCCAGCTGATTCTAGGTGCCAACAGGAAAACTTATTTTTTTGCGATTTTTTCTGTGGGTTTAAGACTCGACGACTGTTGTTTGATCAGTGAATAACTTGATTTAACGAAACGGACATTGGAAGGTTTATTATAGGAATGGTTTACTAAAGGAACGGTTTATTAAACTGTTTATGCTTAAAAGGAAAGGTTTATCAAACTGTTAATGCTTTAAAAGAAATTTTATCAAATTGTTAATGCTTACAAGGAAAGGTTTATCAAACTGTTAACGCTTTAAAGGAAAGGCTTATCAAATTATTAACGCTTTAAAGGAAAGGTTTATCAAACTGTTAACGCTTCAAAGGAAAGGTTTATCAAACTATTAATGCTTTAAAGGAAAGGTTTATCAAACTGTTAATGCTTAAAAGGAAGGGTTTATCAAACTGTTAATGCTTAAAAGGAAAGGTTTATTACAGGAATGGTTTATTAAACTGTTAATGCTTAAAATGATGGTTTATCAAACTGGTAATGCTTAAACAGAAAGGTTTATTAAACAGTGGTTTATCAAACTGTTAATGTTTATTATAGGAATGGTTTACCAAACTGTTATTGCATTAAAGGGAAGGTTTATCAAATTGTTATTGCATTAAAAGGAAAGGTTTATCAAACTGTTAATGCTTTAAAGGAAAAGTTTATCAAACTGTTAATGCTTTAAAAGAAAGGGTTTATTAAATTGTTAATGCTTAAAAGAAATGGTTTATTAAACTGTTAACGCTTAAAAACAAAGGTTTATCAAACTGTAACTGCTTAAAAGGAAAGGTTTATTACAGGAATGGTTTATCAAACTGTTAATGCTAATAATGAAAGGTTTATCAAACTGTTAATGCTTTAAAGGAAATGTTTACTACAGGAATGGTTTATCAAACTGTAAATGCTTAAAAGGGAAGGTCTATCAAACTGTAAATGCATAAAAGGAAAGGTTTATTACAGGAATGGTTTAATAAACTGTAAACGCTAATAATGAAAGGTTTATCAGATTGTAAATGCATAAAAGAAAGTTTTATTACAGGAATGGTTTAATAAACTGTAAATGCTAATAATGAAAGGTTTATCAAACTGTAAATGCTTAAGAGGAAAGGTTTATTACAGGAATGGTTTATTACACTGTTAATGCTAAAAAAGGGTTAATTTGGGAATGTACAGAACTGGAAATTATCGTCACTGGACTTTGAGGTTTAGTGATAAACTGTCCAGGACTCTTGGGGTTGTACTGAGAACAACAAGTGGAAGTGTGGCATATCTTTTCTTCAGAATCCCGTGTATAGTAATGCACAACAAAATCTTTGATTAAAAAAGAAGAACTTTTCTTGATGTTTTATTTTCGAAAATCCAAAATATATATTTGTAAACTATTGCGTATTTCCTGGGCAGTTTCCTCTCTCTCTCTCTCTCTCTCTCTCTCTCTCTCTCTCTCTCTCTCTCTCTCTCTCTCTCTCTCTCTCTCTCAAAAGCGATATGATCACTAAACTGAGAAACGGAAGATAAAATACCTAAGGTAAACAGAGTATCTATATCGGAAGTAACAGAGAGAGAGAGAGAGAGAGAGAGAGAGAGAGAGAGAGAGAGAGAGAGAGAGAGAGAGTGTTAAGTGTTGACCTATTTGCCATCAAAAGAAAACCGGAAGAAAATAAACAAGTCACATGTATTAAATAGGTATTAAACAGGTATCATTAATGAGATTTAAAATATACAAAAATAATACTACTAAATGAATTCTATAATAATTGAGGGATTATGCTCCCAATGATAAAAACCTCCATTACTTTTATCTCCAAAATAAAACAGAAATTGCAACAAAAGAGAACAGAATTTGCAGTAAAAAAAAAAGAAGTGTTCATTTAAAAACGCAAGAGGTTCATGGTTGCAGACATATTATGACAACGTCTGAGACAGAAGTGAAAGGCAGTATGTCATATTCAAGGCAATTGAGAACGATTATGATAAGAGGTGCTATTGATATATAGATGCAAGGGTGTAGACGATAATTTATTTGGGAGCAGTTAGTAGTGTCTACGAACAGAGTGAAAGTGTGTACGAGTTAGGTAATGAGAATAAAGGATGGTAAAAAGGTGAAAAGTTTGGAGATTGGCATTTGTGGCACGAGGCACTAGATGATGAGTGCGCTTGAGTAACTGTACCATACATGAGAAGTGTCATCACAAAACTGGTGAATCGGCTGATTTTGTGGAAGCCTTCCGCTTTTGAATCTCAGGATTGATTTAGCGTTTAAATGAAGGTGGAAGTGACTGTTGTTGATTTCTCTCTGAATCTACAACCTGTTTACCCTAAAAAGCTGTACATTCAGAGAAATCAACAATTGTCACTGCCACCTTCATCAATTAAATGCTAAACCAATCCTGAAAACCAAGAGCGGAAGATTCCATAACATTAAAATTATGTAGCTCATGAAGAGACATAAATCCTAATTCTGGAGAGATACTTGTAATCTCACGATCAAGATGTTGCTTTTTCTAAAGACCATCTTCTGATCAGTAGGTCACTGGCTACCTTAAGCACTGATTTGTAAGAAGGGATGCTACAATTCGTGTCCTTTGCCTCTCCACTTTCAGATGAAAGTAGATTACGTCTGGGGACTGGTTGGTCTATATAAATATTCCCCAATGCAAATATATTTACTTATTTGCGAGAGAAACTGGCTGGGAGAAGGATCTCCCCAAGTCCTGACACTTTTTCCATCATGAGGAAGGTATGTATTGCTTCTCCATAACCTCCAGTATTGCTTCTCCATAACCTCAATATTGATTTTCCATAACCCTCAAGTATTGCTTCTCCATTACCTCAAGTATTGCTTCTCCATAACCTCAAGTATTGCTTCTCCATAACCTCAAGTATTGACTTTCCTTAACCTCAAGTATAGCTCCTCCATAACCATAAATGACGTATTTTTCCTTAACCTTAAGTATTGCTTCTCCATAACCTCAATGTAATCGTAATCGATTACTTGTTTATTTTTCAGCAGTTACGCTTTTTAATCATAAGAGATATTTCCATCAATGTCAATTCATTTAGACGATTTCAATCCAGAGGATGAGTTTGAACCGAGTCATTAAATAGCAAAATGTTCTTTCTAAGTCGAAAAACTGAGGCTATTTTTTTGTTCTTTGTCCTCCTGAGAATCAAGAAGCAATGCAACTGAGGCATTTATGTTAATAATTAGTTTGGAAATTACTGAGGCATCCTCGAAAAAGTAACAGATAAGTTTTGGAAAATAAGAATGATGTATTTTATATATAACATTTTTGCCTAAACAACCATAAGATTATGGGACACTTCAGACTGATATTACTCAGATGACAACAAGCCTTAACAAAAACAAACAAACAGAAGCCTCCCAGTCACTGAATAGATTGATGTGACCCAATAATCATCCATTAATACATTAGCATCGTAAGTACTGTTTGCCGAATAAGTTAATCTTGTTTTTCGCAATTTCGTAAAACCGGTTGTTACGATGACGCGATAACCTTCACAGGCCAAAGCACATTCTCTTGAAGGTACGAGTTCCTTATTCTTTCAAGGTCTTAAGTCCGGTGGTTAATCCAACCAGACCCTCGACAACGTTATTCAAGAGGGAATAAGTACAGGCACCTTAGGTAAAAGACAGTCCAGGGCGTCAGACAGTTTCCAGGGGCGGCCCGGGAGGGGGAACTTGATCCCCTCAAGACACTGATGCCCCCCCACCAAGACTTGGTTTGCCCTTTGGAATAATAATAGTAATAATAATAAAATAAAGTCGGTTATTACATCCCCAAAGTACTGAATATAAAAATATCATTCATTCAATATTTAGGCAAAAGTATACTATAAAACCTATTATGGATGAACGCAATATCATCAAGCACAGTAAAACAAATTGACGATAAAATTTAGAAATAAGAGAAGCAATAAAGGAATCTTGTATGTCAGTATATATATATATATATATATATATATATATATATATATATATATATATATATATATATATATATATATAATATATGTATGTATATATATATATATATATATATATATATATACATATATATATATATATATACAATATATATATATATATATATATATATCAATATATATATATATATATATATATATATATATATATATATATATATATATATATATATATATATATATATATATATATATGTTATATATATATATATATTTATTATTCCTGGTTTGACTAGAAAAATATATAGATAGATAGATATAGATATATATATGTATATATAATATATATATATATATATATTTTATATATATATATATATATATATATATATATATATATATATATATATATATGTATTATATATGTGCTAAAGATATATCATTTAAAGTCTTCACTTCATGCTCCGTCACAAGAAAGACAAACTGTATTTGTTTTTCTATATTTTACTGTTCCTTTATACAACAGTGCCTCAGTCACAGCTAAGCGATTCTAACATCACTTCGATACATCTCATTTTAAATAACACGATTTGATGCTTTTAGCAAAGTTCAACACCAGCACTGATTTCTTATTCCCTAATCAACTCGATTCTTTCAGACCTCGATTTGCTTCACCTTCAGCATCTTGGTGGGACTGTGTCTGTCTTCTCCGGGTGTGAATGTTGACTTCTTCGGAGGAGAGAATTCGTTCGCCTATGACTTCAGGGAATTATTTGGTATACAAAAAGGCGAGAATGCTTTCGGCTCTGGCTCCGAAAGTTCTTCTGGAGGACAGAAAGGCGGGAATCCTTTCGCCTCTATCTTCGGTAGTTCTTTCGGAGGACAGAAAGGCGGGGATGCTTTCGGCTCTGGCTTCGGTAGTTCTTCTGGAGGACAGGAAGGAGGGAATGCTTTCGGCTCTGGCTTCGGTAGTTCTTCTGGAGGACAGAAAGGCGGGAATCCTTTTGGCTCTATCTTCGGTAGTTCTTCTGGGGGACAGAAAGGCGGGAATGCTTTCGGCTCCGGCTTCAGTAGTTCTTCTGGAGGACAGAAAGGCGGCAGTGAGTCCGGTTCTTTTTTAGGTAATATATTTGGAGAACAACGCAGCGCTGCCGAAGTCAAAGCCAGGCGACTGGCATTGCGCAAACAATTCGATTTCTTTCTCATGCCACGACTGGTTTGAACTTGATCACGTCACTACAAAAATTCTCTGCAACATTTTGCTATGAATTCAGGACATGTCACTTGCTATGTATTTTGTTAACTCTAATACGTAAAGGATCAAGAAACGTCCCTGTATTCAGGAGCAACCACAGGTGAAGGCTTATCAAATTGCTAATACTTCGAAAGGCTGGGTTTGTTAATGTATGGAATTGGAGGCCGTCACTAATGGACTCGTGGTGTTTTGATTATCTGGTCAGTATTGTTGGTGTTGCACCACCCGAAAGAATCAGATGCAGTAATGTACAGTCACTCAGAAATGTTTTGCAACATGTTCCAGAAGTTTTCGTTCACCTAACAGTAATTTGTTCTTTTGATATTTACAAGGAAATGTAATTTTTTTATTCGATTTTGGTTATTAATCATACGGTTAACAATATAAAAAAAGAATGGTGAGTGCAACGTACGAAAAATGACGAAACATTTTGAAAAATTTCACTTCAGATGATTGGGCAAAAGAGTCAAAGAAGAAACTATATTTCGAATCCAGATAAAAGCTTATTGACTAATAAAATAATACTGAATAACCATCAATGAAATTATATATATATATATATTATATATATATATATATATATATATATATATATATATAAAGAAAGAAAGAATTCAACCATTATCGTTGTCAAAAACAAAAAGAAAAAATCTCATAACGTCGTATGTTATCGTGTGACACATTCGGGCAGGAAAAGTTTAAACTGTCTCGTCACTAAGCCGGACCACAATCATTAACTTGCATAAGACTAATGTTTCTATCGTAGATATTTCGGCAGCTTAGCGTAAATAAAACAACCATGTATAGAGGGATACACCAACAGAGAGAACGAGGAAACATGATAAATTCATTGTAAAAACTGGAGGACAACCTCGTTGTTGCACTACTGTTAAGTGTCATCATCGGATGATCACTGAAGGAGCTCCGCCTAACTCCCCTGACTACCGACTATAAAGAGAGAACATTTACGCTATCCCTTCAAGTTGCTGCTCAAACTATCCGTAACAGGCTGCATGAGACCAAGATATTATTTCATCATACTCCTCAAGAAACACTTTATATCAGCGAAACACAAAGAATAGAGGCTGGGGCTTGCGTTATAATATAATCCAGTGGCTGATAATTTCTGCACGAGTTATCTTTTGCGATGAGGAGGAGACATTCTCCACTGATGAGCATGGTAGTCTTCTTCACTGCTGGCATTTAGCATTAGCTAAATTTATGTTGAACTTCTAGCTAATTTTAATTCTTTAGAAACTTAGATAATAAGAAATACAAAAATAAGCTTTATATGTTCAGTTAACTTCATAAGAGGCATCAAAATGATAGGCCTAACTAGCAATGAAAGAAATGAGAAATTACACATGATAACGGCATTATATATATATACATATATATATATGTGTGTGTGTGTGTGTGTGTGTGTGTGTGCGTGTATGTATGTATGTATGTGTGTGTGTATGTATTACAAAAATAGACGTGAAAACTGTTAGTCTAGTTCAGTATATTTCATATTAAGTGTCACTAGTTCACAATAGGCATAGGATTAGAATTCAAAATTTAATTAATAATAATGTGAAGCAAATCTTACAAAAGTCGTATTTGTTGATGTTAATAAGACTACAAGTTTAACTTGTACAGTCGTAAAATGTCTACAAAGTTACACATATGAAGGAGATAAAACAACGATAGTGATGGCAGTTGGAGATGAAAATATTAAAAATAAGAACTGCGATCTCTGAAGTATTATAGTAACATCCTTTAATTTAATTTAAAATATGACAACAGTAAGCAGTACCAGAAAAAGCCCTGCTTAAGGGAAACTGCAAACTCGGACCACCACTAGTGCTCAGTTGTTTCATGCGCTTACAACACTAGCGCCAGATGTCGCTATTATAAGCTGTTGTCCGAAAAGTTTTGAAATATGTTGCAAAACTTTTTTGAGTGATTGTACATAAAAGTTTCTTAACATAAAAAATAAAGGGAAAATCTTTTCTTGAATTTTTATTTACGCCCCCCCCCCAAAAAAACCCAACACTTGAACACTATGGTAATCAGCAATCGACACTCTAAAATTACAAAAGTAATCAATACAGAATACAGTACAGTATATAGCTGAATTAACGAGAGAGAGAAAGAGAGAGAGAGAGATAAAACCCACAACAAGATTAATAACAAAAGTAAAAAAATGCGCCGGTTTCTTCGGCGCAATCGAGTTTTCTGTACAGCCGCTACAGCTTATAATCAAGGCCACCGAAAATAGATCTATCGTTCTGCGGTCCCGGTATAATGCTGTAAGAGCTGCGGCCCATGAAACTTGAACCACAGCCCGGTGGTGGCCTACCCTATATACTCTAGTTGCCAGAAGCACGATTATGGCTAACTTTAACCTTAAATAAAATAAAAACTACTGAGGCTAGAGAGCTGCACTTTGGGAATATTTGATGATTGGAGGGTGGATGATCAACATACCAATTTGCAGCCCTCTAGCCTCAGTAATTATTCAGCTTTGAGGGCGGACAGGAAAAAAGTGCGGACGGACAGACAAAGCCGGCACAGTAGTTTTCTTTTACAGAAAACTAAAAAGAGGATTATGCTTAAATGACAATCGGCTCAACACATAGCATCCTCTAAGATACGTCATCCCCTGCGTGGTTACCCCGGGTGGGAGGAGACTCAACCCAATGGGGCAGACCTTGTCTCTCTTGGCTTTGATCTCATCCTTTGATAGTTCTCGGCCCAGCTTTGAGCAAACTGTAAACGAAAACCCATACATTGAATAGAAATTAGTTACACCTGGTATTCACCAACTCCTTAGTGTTATGACCAGCACTGTTGGTTATAAATTGTCACCTTGAGCTCCACTTTTTCGGATGAATGTAGCCCAGAAAACTTTATTTACTTGTGACAAACGACTGCTGGAAGCATATCTGCCAATGTCCTTTTTCATTATACCATTGAAGTTGACAAGCTGTTTATTACAAAATCATAACAATTCCTTTTAACATTACCTTGCAAAACGTGATTTCCAAAAGCGATATTGGGCTATAAATTACAAAGTGTGTTACCTAATGTGTTGTATGGAAGTGCTGTGGTGTAGAATAGATAGGGAAATTAGATAGAAAAGAGAAAGAGAGAGAGAGAGAGAGATAGAAAGAAAAAGTTAAGAGAGAGAAGGAGAGAGCCACTAATAAAAGAGAGGCAAAGAACACAGTGATAACGGCAAATGCTGTTGTGTCATGTTATCAACACGCTGGATGTTTACATGAACCATTGCAGTATATCGCATCTTTGCCATAACAACAGTCGTAAAAGTGAGAAATAATGGCCTCATGATTGCCCAAAACATGAGTCAGCACAGTCTAAATGCTTACAACAGCTGATTCTATAGCCCCGCCTTCTCAGGAAGGTGTTTTGTGAAGTTCCAGGAATTTGGGGGTTGGTGATGTACTTCTTCAACCTCCAATCATTATGTTTGGGAGGGTCTTTACCCTCCTAAGATCACCTCCTATCAAGTCCTCTAAGGAGAGATTTGAATCACACCCACTACAGTCCTTCCAATCAGCTACTTGAAGGGGAGGCCTTGCTGATTAGTCCTTCCAATAAGGCTAGAAGGAGGTGGAGATTGCAGATAGCAAGTTTTCTTGGGGGTTCGACGAGTTAGAGACCCACGAGGAGAGCAGAGTCAGAACTGTGTCCTTCAAGGAGACAGTCTCCTCGCTTCAGTGTTCCCCATATAGACTGATTCAAGAGTGATTTGTTTTCCATCATTATAACTTGTTAATTTTGTACTGATCTTTATAATACTAAGTACTAATTAAAGTGAAGAAATTACTGATCTGCTCTATACGCCTTTCTGAGAGATATCAATACTTAAAAAGAATAAATATACAAAGATAGCACATCATCGATTTATCTGAGAGGACACCTGAAAGAAACCAAGGTAAGAAGAGAAAGACTAAAATCTATACAAACATATAACAAAGAACATAAAAAGGGAGAGATAACTCCTAACAGAAGAGCAGCTGGAAACATGGTTGGTGATTTTTCATCAAGAACTGTACATGCAGTTAACAATGAAGCCACTGCAAATTTACCAGAACCCTGTAGAGGCCATGTTTTTCACGCTATAACAGCTTTTGCCACTAGGTCGAAGCATCTTTGCATATTATAGAGAGTATATATACTCTTGCCCAACACAGATCAAAATACACAGGACTTAGTAGTAAGAAATTGTAAAGCACAGGACTTGGTAAGGAATTGTAAAGCACAGGACTTGGTAAGGAATTGTACAGCACAGGACTTGGTAAGGAACTGTAAAGCACAGGACCTGGTAAGGAATTGTACAGCACGTCAGCCCTCTACAATTCAGACACATTTATAACACTAACCGAACTTTATGTATTTTGCTCAAGATTTAAGATTGCCTGCTAATATTGCAGTACCAACTTTTTCATCACGAGGAGGGCAAGTATCGGTTTATCACAGAGCTCCCTCTGTACTGGTAAAGCAATTTGATGACTTTATACATACTGGAAGTAACACTAGAGATACGATATAACATACTTTTGCCTAACTGTTGCATGAATGATATAAATTTCTTAGTCTTTACTTCACGGTTGTTATAATCAACCTCATATATTTCTCTACATCTGAATTTACAGTTGCTGATAGGAAAACAAAACTTGCATCAATAATCTCTTTGTTACTCCCAATGCATAATGTATTGTTTACCCCAGTTTCTTCTTCTTTCCTTCAAGCTTTAAGTTGTTGGTCATATTAGTGTCTAAGGGTTTTGTCTTTTACATAAAACCTCAAAAAAAGTTCTTCTGTTTATTTTCTTAAGGAACTTTTTATTGTACATTACTAAACTCAGTCACTCCACAGCTGTACACTAAACATCCACAATGTTCTCAGTACAACACCAACATTACTGACTGGACAATCAATACACCGGAAGCCTTTTTCAATACGTGGGATTTCTTCTTTCTATATTTCCCTTTACCTCCTCTTACTTCTTCCTCATGAACACCATAATATTCTTTGGAAGCTTGAAATTCAAGTCAATGGCCCCTTTGGTGGGATTGTTCCATATGAATAGGTTTCATCTTCTGAATAATAATAATAATAATAATAATAATAATAATAATAATAATAATAATAATAATAATAATAATAATAATAATAATAATGACAGTCTACAATTACATGCATTACCAAAAGCAGCCTTTCTAAGTATGAGCTGTTTAAATGAACCTTCCCTTCATTGTGATGCCAAGTGCAAAAACAGTGCGTGATCTTTTATATTAAATCAAGTCATCACATTGAATTATTATTATTACCATTATTCAGAAGATGAACCTTATTCATATGGAACAAGCCCACCACAGGGGCCACTGACTTGAAATTCAAGCTTCCAAAGAATATTATGGTGTTTATTAAGAAGAAGTAAGAGGAAGTAAAGAAAAACAGAAAGAAGAGATCCCACTTATTAAAAAAATAAACAAATAAATTAATAAAAAAATAATTATTATTATTATTATTATTATTATTATTATTATTATTATTATATATTATTATTATTACTATTATTATTATTATTATTATTATTATTATTATTCAGAAGATGAACCCTATTCATATGGAACAAGTCCACCACAGGGGTCACTGACTTGGAATTCAAGCTTCCACTGAATATTATGATGTTCATTCGAAAGCAGGTAATGAGAAATACAGAAATAACTATATACGAGTGTAAAAGAACTAAAGATAATAAGTAATATATACCTTATATAAACCAGATCACTCGATCGACTACGTGAAGTCGAGGGAAGCGGAAAAATGGGAAACTGTCGGAGCTGGAACCCTCTTCGGACTGGGAACCACCAGATCCGAATGCATTCCTGCCGCCTTTCTGCCCTCCAAAGGAGTTACCGAAGCCAGAGCCGAGAGCATTCCCGCCGCCTTTCTGTCCGCCTAAGGAGTTACCGAAGCCAGAGCCGAATGCGTTTCCGCCTTCCTGTCCGAAAAAGGAGTTACCGAAGCCAGAGCCGAATGTATTCCCGCCGCCTTTCTGCCCTCCAAAGGAGTTACCGAAGCCAGAGCCGAAAGCATTCCCACCGCCTTTCTGCCCTCCAAAGGAGTTACCGAAGCCAGAGCCGAATGCATTCCCGCCGCCTTTCTGCCCTCCAAAGGAGTTACCGAAGCCAGAGCCGAAAGCATTCCCACCGCCTTTTTGCCCTCCAAAGGAGTTACCGAAGCCAGAGCCGAAAGCGTTCCCGCCTTCCTCCTCTCCTCCAAAGGCAGCAGCATTCGGACGCGGGGAAGAAAGACACAGTCCCACTAAGATGCTGCAGACGAGGAAAATCGAGATCTGAAAGAATCGAGTTCATTTTGGTACAAGAAATTAGAACTATGTTTACAGAGAGATTACCTCTCTGTAGACATATTCAAGAGAGAATAAGTACAAGGACCATAGCCTATGGTCCCTGTACT
Organism: Macrobrachium rosenbergii; assembly: GCF_040412425.1. Lineage (NCBI taxonomy): Eukaryota > Metazoa > Arthropoda > Malacostraca > Decapoda > Palaemonidae > Macrobrachium > Macrobrachium rosenbergii. The sequence continues at coordinate 527,677 of NC_089792.1, read as the reverse complement.
TATTCTCTCTTGAATCTCGTTGTCGAGAGCTTGAAAGAGTAAGGAACTCGTACCTTCAGGAGAATGTGCTTTGGCCTAAGAAGGATATCGCCTCATCTTGACAACCTGTTTTACGGAGTTGCGAAAAACAAGATTAATTTATTCGGCATGCGGTGCTTACGATGCTAATGTATTAATGGATGATTATTGAGTCATATGACCAATCTATTCAGCGACTGGGAAGCTTCTGTTTATTTGTTTTTGTTAAGGCTTGTTGTTATCTGAGTAATATCAGTCTGTGTGTCCCATAATCTTATGGTTGTTTAGGTAGAAATATTATAAATAACGCATCATACTTATTTTTCCAAACTCAAAGCATAACACTTCATACTTAATTTTTCCAAACTCGTCTGTTACTTTTTCAAGAGACGCCTCAGTATTTTCTAAACTAATTAATCATATTAATGCCTCAAATTTCTCTGCTTCTTGACTCTCAGGAGAAAAACAAAGGTTTTTTTGAAGGTTAAACACCCTCAGATCTATCAACTCAGAAATAACATTTGCTATCTAATGATTCGGTTCAAATTCAGTCCTGTGAGTATAGTCAGTGTCTTGGGCAGCTGGAAATCTTCTGAATGAATTGATGACATTGATGAAAAATTCCTTAATGATTCAAAAGCAGAACTGCATAAAAATTAACAAATAATCGATTACATTAGCCGGGTAAATACGTATTTAATTATTTTCCGTTGTTTATATGACTATGGAGACTCATCTTAGGTGAACTAATGCACTCAATGAATTTTGGGTCTTTAGAAAAATGAAAGAAATCGTCCTTAAACACTTGAGGTAATGCAGAAGCAATACTTGGGGTCATGGAGAAGCAATAATTGAGGTTACAAATAAGCAACACTTGAGGTTATGAAGAAGCAATACTTGAGGTTATAGAGCAGCAATACTTGAGATTATGGAGAAGCATTACTTGAGGTTATGGAGAACCAATACTTGGGGTTATGGAGAAGCAATACTTGAGGTTATGGAGAAGCAATACTTGAGGCTATGGAGAAGCAACACCTGAGGTTATGGAGAAGCAGTACATACCTTCCTCATGATGAAAAAGTAAACGAACCTGGGAGATCCTTCTCCCAGCTAGTGTCTCCCGCTAATAAATAGATATATTTGTAGTGGAGAATGTTTATATACACCGCCCAGTCACCAGACGTGATCTACTTTCATGACAGAGAGAGAGAGAGAGAGAGAGAGAGAGAGAGAGAGAGAGAGAGAGAGAGAGAGAGAGAGAGAGAATTATAGCATCCTTTATTACAAATCAGCGCTTGGTTGTACCCAAATAAAGTGCCGTTATATATATGTATTTTAATCAGAAGAAATCTTTGAGAAAAAAAGTCAAATTCTGCTCCATAAGATTATAAATCTCTCCCCTGAAGCATAATTTTTATACCCACATATTATACGTTTTCTCAAATAAGTTGCGGATTCGTAGAGAAATCAAGAAGTCAATGCTAATTTCATCATTTAAAACATAAATCTATCATAAAATACAAGCACAGAATACTTCCACAGCATAAGCCAGTTTCTATACCTATAGAGAAGATTAACCAGTTTTCTGATGACACTTTTCACGTATTGCACATAAAGGCCTGATCAAGCACACTATGCATTGCTTTATGGATTACACGGTCCTTTTCTAACGCCTCTTCCTCCATGTAAAGAAAATATATAGAATTTAAGCCAAGGTCCAAGCGTAGGGACCTATGACGCCATTGAGCGCTGAAAGGAAAATTGAGAGTAGAAAGTTGAAAGGTGTAACAGGAGTGAAAACCTCGCAGTTACACTATGAATCAATTGTTAGGAGAAGGTAGATAGCAAGATGGAAGAAAGAGAATATGAAGTGAGGTATAGCAAAGGAAAATGAAAGGGGTTGCAGCTAGGGGTCGAAGGACGCTGCAAAGAATAATATATATATATATATATATATATATATATATATATATATATATATATATATATATATATATATATATATATATATATATATATATATATATATATATATATATATATATATATATATATATATTTATAATTTTATAATTTATAGGTAACAGAGCTTTCTGTCAGTGCAAGCGCAAACTCTTTCACCAGTGAAAACTCTCTGACACAATTACATATCTACACAGTTCTCACCTGTCAGCACCGTTTATCATCGTAAGCTTTCTCGTGTTCACTTTCTCCGTAGAAACTTATAACTATAATTCATGAAGTGTCCCAATTTCCTTGTGTCTGTAACAACTCTGATCATAAGCGTTCTCAGTGTCCCTGATTGCCAAATACAGCCTCACTTCTGTCCCAGACAATATTTTCAGAACATCTCTCCATCCACAAACCCCTCGATTTTTTAAATCAGTGGTTCTTAAATTTTCTTGCCTTACATTATGTATAGATCCCACGCCACCCAGCCCCCCCAACCCCAGAAATTTTTGCCAACTATAAACTATACTTTGAATTTTTGGGCATGTTTTGAGATAATTAGAAAACATATTGAAGCAGTGATAATGTTTTTGGCAATTTTGCAATTAACATCACAAATTAAAAAAATAATAGGCACTATTTGGCAACACTGTTCGCGCCCCCTTCGGGAGCTTCTGGCGCCCCCTTAGGGGGGCACGCCCCCCAGTTTAAGAATTACTGCTTTAAATTAACACTGTCTATTATGATACATGCTTGCAATTTCAGTTTTCCTTTTGAATATAAAATTTAGGCCAAAGGAGAGGATGGAAAGTACAATGGAAGAAAGAGAATAAGAATGGAGGTATAATAAAAGGAATGAAAGGGGTTGAAGCTAGAGGCCGAAGGGATGCTGCAAAGACCCTTAAGTAATGTCTACAGTGCGCCGCGTTAGGTGCACTGACAGCACTAACCCCTAAGGGGTGGTTTTCTTTTGAACATAGAAGTAATGGAGCTTTTTATCATTGGAACTATAATTCTCCATTTAATATAGAATTCATTTAATGATATTATTTTTGCATATTTTTTATCTCATGAATGATACCTGTTTGATACATGGAACTTGTTTACCTTCTTCCCGTTTCCTTTCAGATAATATTTTCATGAAAATATCTGCATCTAAACACCTCCTTGGTGTTTAAATTAACAGTGCTCCTTCTCATCCTAATATATTTTTTATAATATTCATTTTGTCCTCAATATACTTTGGCAATGAGATATTACAATGGGGAAAATTTCACCAATGATAAGTCTTGAGTTTTATCATTCTTACTTTGAAGCCAATTGTGTTTTCAAGAATTGTTTAAATTCTTTGCGTATTCTTTACTACAAATATCTCATAGTTAACTTTTCACTGTTCAACATTTTTAGTTTTTTGTAAAAGAAAACTATTGTGCCGGCTTTGTCTATCCGTCCGCACTTTTTTCTGTCTGCACTTTTTCTGTCCGCACTCAAACCTTAAAAACTACTGAGGCTAGAGGGCTGCAAATTAGTATGTTGATCATCCACCCTCCAATCATCAAACATGCCAAATTGCAGTCCTCTAGTCTCAGTAGTTTTTATTTTATTTAAGGTTAAAGTGAGCCATAGTCGTGCCATACTGTAATTTTTGAAATTTTCTGAAGGGGTCGACGTCCCCTAAAAGATGAAAAACCCCTAAAAAGATGAAAAAAAAAATCTTATTTATAACCGTCAGTAGACCTCTTTTCACAATGAAACAGGAAGTTCGGGGGTGGGAGAAACTTGTATATTGATAAATAAACCTGAATATTGATAAACAATTTCTAATTTAGCGATTAATATTCATAACCCTAAGGTCAACATCTCGTTCTCCTGCAGATTCTCTTACTGATCAACACTTCAGCTGGTCACATCTGCAAGCGCTGATTTTCAACCAGCGATGTTGTAATCAGCGCCCTCTTTCTCTCGCTTTCCTGACTGTAGAAGTGAATCACGCCTGGCAACTGTATAAAAGCCTTCTGCAATGCAACTGCACCTGCATTATTTGCAAGAAAATCAGGCTGGGAGAAGGATCTCCATTTGCGAGGAGGACTGGTTGGAAGGAGGATCTGCCTTGTCCTTGTAACTTCTCACCATGAGGAAGGTGGGTCTCTGCTTTTGTTTATATACTCTGAATTTTAGGGGTTTTTTTCTGGCTGGTTATTAGATTCTTTTAATTTTTCTAGTCCTGAAAATTCACTCTGGTTAATAGCGTGTTCTAGGGCGATTTCCGTAATTTTCCTAAAGCCAAACACTTCCATGCAGTTTAGCAGTATATTCTAAGACGATTTTTTATTTTTTTTTAACCCCAAAATTTCACTAGGTTTCATGGTATATTCTAAGACGATTTCCTTAACGTTTCCAAACCCTAAAAATTCACGTCTGGTTAGTAATACATTCTAGGACGATTTCCCTAATTTTTCCAGCCCTGAAATTTCACACCGGTTAATAGTGTATTCAAAGACGATTGCCTTAATTTTTTTTTAAACCCCAAAATTTCACAAGGTTTAATGGTGTATTCTAGAATGATTTAATTCACTTTTCAAAACCCCAAAACTTTCACGATGGTTAGTAGTGTATTCAAGACGATTTCTTAAATTTTTCTAGTCCTAAAATTTCAATCCGTTTAATAGTGTATTCTATAACAATTGCCTTAACTTTACTTGTTTGAAGTCCCAAAATTTCAGGCTGGTTTAAAAATGTATTCTAGGATGATTTCATTTTCAGTCCTAAAAACCAGTTAGTAGTGTATTCTATAACAATTTCCTTAACTTTACTTGTTTGAAGTCCCAAAATTTCAGGCTGGTTAAAAATGTATTCTAGGACGATTTCCTTAATTGTTCTAGTCCTAAAATTTCACGCCAGTTAATAGTGTATTCTATAACAATTTCCTTAACTTTACTTGTTTGAAGTCCCAAAATTTCAGGCTGGTTAAAAATGTATTCTAGGATGATTTAATTCATTTTTATATACCCCAAAACTTTCACGCTGGTTTAATAGTGTATTCTAGGACGATTTCCTTAATTTCTTTGAAGCCCAATATTTCACGATTGGTCATAGTGTATTCTAGGACGATTTCCTTCATTTCTTTGAAGACCGAAAATTTCGCGCCGATTACAAGTGTATTCTAGGACGATTTTCTTCATTTCTTTGAAGACCGAAAATTTCGCGCCGGTTACAAGTGTATTCTAGGACGATTTTCTTCATTTCTTTGAAGACCGAAAATTTCGCGCCGGTTACAAGTGTATTCTAGGACGATTTCTTCATTTCTTTGAAACCGAAAATTTAACGCCGGTTAACAAGTGTATTCTAGGACGATTTTCTTCATTTCTTTGAAGACCGAAAATTTCGCGCCGGTTACAGGACGAATTTCTTTGAAGACCGAAAATTTGGTTACAAGTGTATTCTAGGACGATTTTCTTCATTTCTTTGAAGCCCCAAATTTCACGCTGGTTGCAAGTGTAATCTAGGACGATTTCTTACTTCTCTGAAGCCCCAACATTTCTCGCTGGTTAACAGTGTATCCTAGAACACTTCCTCTTCCCCACAAGGAGGACAGTGCCGTCAGTGCACCTCATGCGGTGCACCGTAGGCAGCATCCCTTCAGCCCCTAGCTGCAACCCCTTTCACTCCTTTTACTGAACCTTAGTTCATATTCTCTTTCTTCCATCTTGCTTTCCACATTCTCCTAACAATTGTTTCACAGTGCAACTGCGAAGTTTTCCTCCTGTTACACCTTTCAAACCTTTTTACTCGCACCTTCCCTTTCAGCACTGAATGACCACACAGGTCCAAGCGCTTGGCCTTTGGCCAAAATTTTATATTCCATCCCATTCCATAATCTACTCTCTTCTATGCAGATCTGGTTGAGCTTTCTGATCGTCAGCATCACAGTGGGACTGTGTTTGGGGTATCCACATCCGAAGGCCGACCCTCAGTCTCAGCCTAGTAGCTTTAGTAACCCCGGTAACCAGTTCCAACGGCCTTTCTTCCCCGACAGAAATCGCCTTGTTCGCCGCCCTGGGTATCGTACCATCAACCACTTCCGCAAGAAGAAAAACTGATTTATTGACATGTTTTCTGATGGATTTATGAATCGTTAACAGAAACTGGAGACTGTCATCACTGTACTCGTCAACAAGAACTGGAGACTGTTCTCTTTGGACTTGTCAACAAGAACTGGAGACTGTCCTCTTTGGACTTGTCAACAAAAACTCAGAGACTGTCGTCTTTGGACTTGTCAACAAGAACTGGAGACTGTCCTCTTTGGACTTGTCAACAAGAACTGGAGACTGTCCTCTTTGGACTTGTCAACTAGAACTTAGAGACTGTCTTCTTTGGACTTGGCAACAAGAACTGGACATTGTCCTCTTTGGACTTGTCAACAAGAACTGGAGACTGTCCCCTTTGGACTTGTCAACAAGAATTGGAGGCTGTCCTCTTTTGACTTGTCAACAAGAACTGGAGACTGTCCTCACTGGATTCCTCAACTAGAACTTGGAGACTGTCCTCTTCGGACTTGTCAACAGGAACTGGAGAATGTCCTCATTGGACTCCTCAACAAGAACTGGAGAGTGCCCTCACTGAACTCATCAGCAAGAACTCGAGACTGCCTTCACCGGCCAGTAATGTTGGTATTGTCCTGAGATCAGTATCTATGTTTAATACATCTCCAAGCAAGACCCCAGTGTAGTGATGGGATTCCAAAAAAAATTTTACATTAAACAGAAATGCTTTTCTTGATGTTTTATTTACGAAAAAACACTTGATCACTAAGATTATTAACAACTGACAGGAAAACGGTAAAAGGAAACCAAAGGTAAGTTATACCATATGTAACGGAAGTTAACGAGAGAGAGAGAGAGAGAGAGAGAGAGAGAGAGAGAGAGAGAGAGAGAGAGAGAGAGAGAGAGAGAGAGAGACCAACTAAAACTTGAGGAATAACAGAACAGCTGAATGAGGCTATCAGTTCAATACAGAGCTCCTTCATTACTTGAAGAGCTAATTTATTATTCAATTTTACAGAAATCTCGTCACAATGCCAGAAATTGAGCGCTGCTTTTGAGGTACTGGTTTTCAAGGTCTTGAATTCAGATGTCTTGAGCTGCCTCCCCCAAGGCTTTTGAAAAATCACTGGGTCTGATCATGAGGCCGTTGTTGTGGGAGGTTGGAACCAAACTTGAATTTCAGGAAGCTCCATATTAGGTTTCAGCACTATCAATGAATTTTTAACTAACATGGAAAGTGTAATTTTCGATTAACATTTTGACTACCCGAATTCAATCTTTAGTATTCCTCAAAACTTAATTCTTGTCCCATTGCTGTTTGGTCTTGAAAACATGCTGTTTGACTATGCAGATGATTCTACTCTGTTTGCATCGATCCCACCTCCTGACTCTACACTTGCCATTCTTGAATGTCTCAAGAGAGATTTAGCTAAAAAAAAAAAGTGAATAGTACAAATTATGGAAGAGATGAAGTTTTACCATACCAAAACTCAAAATGTGTTTGTTAATAAGTCTAGGACACTGGATATCTATCTCCCACCCACAACATTATAAGAAACACAAACATATCTTTTCATTGGCACTGTTTCTAGAACAACAGGTGACTCATTTAGAATTCTATTATCATTCTTGATTGCAAATACATATGTGAGATGTAATCAGAAAACAGCTAATATCATCTTTAACATTTTACTTTTGTTTTGAATATTAAATTTTACAGTTAACGTTTACAAAGTTGCATAGTATCCTTACTAGTCTTCTCCAATAAAACTATATATGGAAATAATGTATGTCAATATTTTTGGTTATCAGGCCATTTTTTTAAGAACTTAGGGCAGCTTTGAAAATAGTTTTGTATAGAAGCTATACACAGTTCAATTACTTTCTAAAATATGCAATATACAGCTTTAGACAGCAATGTTTCAAGCCATAAGAGAAACTCAGTGTACTGTTTCCTACTTAAAATCAGTAAAGTTTTATAGATGATTTCAACAAACTGCTACCCAATAGACAAAACAACTGTGAATAAACTACCTTGCAAATCTGATGCCTACCATATCCTTCACTCCCACACATATTCAGGGGAGTATCTATTACAATACAGAACCTAGAGCTCAGTAACATCTGTGTATTAGCCAATTCCTGGCTGAATGAATTATACCTCGAATACATTTGTTCCTTTAAACACTGGTCTGTCATCATCTCCATCTTATGAAGGCAGAATACCGAAGAGAGAGGCTGAAGGATGTCAGTATAATCAGCACATCCATTTCTCTCTTTTTTGGTTTTGTCATCGAGATTTTCTTGTGCAGATGAGTAGTTCTGTAGAAGATTGGAGTTAACTTCTAGCAAGTTTTTTTTAAAAATCTCTCTGTTCTGGTTTTGTCATCAAGATTTTCTTTTGCAGACAAGTAGTTCTGTAGAAGACTGAAGTTAACTTCTAGCAAGTGCTTTTAAAGTCTCTCTGTTCTGGTGTTTGCCATCAGGTCTTTGCTTTTGCAGGAAAAAGTTCTGTAGAAGACTAAAGTTAACTTCTAGCAAGTGCTTTTAAAGTCTCTTTGTTCAAGTGCTTTTAAAGTCTCTCTGTTCTGGGGTTTGCCATCAAGATTTTCTTTTGAAGACAAGTAGCTCTGTAACAGAATGAAGTTAACTTCTAGCAAGTGCTTTTAAAGTTTTTCCTTAAACTGCAAAAATTGCAAATACAGTCTTTCCCAAGACAAAGTCGGCAGAATATTGATGTGATGGGGATTCATTAGTTTGCTGCAACTTGTATAAAAAAACTACCAGAAGAGAGGCAGATATATCCTCATGTTATTTTCTGCATTAATATAAGCTTCTTAATACATTGCATTATCACTTGCCAAGACTTTTCTTGTTTATTGTGCTTGCTTTGGCACCTGATTGGGCACCTGCATAGAATCTAGAATTTGGTGAAAATTGATCAAAATAAATTATTCTTACAAAAACGAGGTTTTCTGCATATACTGAATCTGAGCCCAGAATTGCTTCAGTGTTGTATGTCAATCCTGAAAGGGTATACTATACTAATGTTCTATAAATTGCACCGATGATAGCAATTTACTTTATCAACTAAAAATTAATATTTTTATATATATATATATATATATATATATATATATATATATATATATATATATATATATATATATATATATATATATATATATATATATATATATATATATATATATATATATATATATATATATATCATATAAATATATTGATTATAAAATGAAATTAACATTTATCATATACATATAAATACATATCTATAATTATTTATATTTCTATATATAACTATACATCTTGAATAACAGTTTTATCTGCCTTAAATCTTTCTAATAGTTTTAGCAATCCTCTAAGTATCACTAAATCAAATGCTAATTCCAAATCTATACAATAAATGCATAAATCATTTTGAAACTCTAGTGCTATCTCGAATAAAGAAACTTTTTTTCAGCCATAGTCACAAAACTGTCTAACCATTTTCTACAGTATCTTATGATTTAGAATTTCAACCTCATCCTGTAGCCTAGAATGGAATACATTAAGAGATTTAGGCCAGAGGCCAAACGCTGGGACCTATGAGGTCATTCAGCGCTGGAGGAAGCAGAGTAAGAGGGTTTAAAAGGCGTAACAACAGGAAAACCTAACTGGCAGTTGAACTATGAAAGACTGTTAGGAAAATGTGGAAAGTAAGATGGAAGAAGAGAGAATACAAAAGGATATTCAGTAAATAGAACGAAACGGATCGCAGCTAGGGGCCGAAGGGACGCTGCAGAGCCTTAAGCAACGCCTACAGTGCACCAGCATAAGGTGCACTGACGGCACTACACCACTACGGGTTAGCTGGGCTCTTGACAAATCAAAATACTCTAACAGATCTGTAAATTCAAAAGATACTCCATACATTTCTCTATTCTCTCGCCTGTCTTCGACCAAATCAGCCTCTTTTTTAATACATTACGTAAATAAACAAGAGGCTGGGCTCTGATAAATCAAATTACTCTAACAGAACTGTAAGTTCAATACTTATTCTTGTCCAGACTAGCAACAGGAAGACAATGTGTCAACGCCACATATTTACGGCGTCAATACACTGGCGGTTGGCTAGGCTCTTGATACATCAAATTACTTAAACAGAACTGTAAATTCAACAGGTGTTCTTGTCCTGCTCAGTAACGGGAAGACATTACTTCAACTTTGTGTCTATTATGTCGTTTGACTGATCAGTAAACCCAGCGTGACGCACATCAACGCCCCATTTTCTATGAAGTCGTGATTTTAGCGATAATTTTGAGAAAACGGAATAAGGTGCGGTTCTAACGCAAAGTGCAGAAGAAACTATATAATCTTATGCTCCTTCAGATTACATAATCATGTCAATGCTGAATTAATACAATCAACAGATTGTTTAATGGATAGGAGTAAGAATGAATGCTTTGGGCGCATCGGATGGTCTAATATATTCTTAGGTAATGGTTAATAATTCGAGGCACGTACGGTAGTATTGTGTTTAGCTGGGAGGGCACAGATGATGATGATTGGGGCCCTGCCAATAGTGTGTGTGTGTGTGTGTGTGTGTACACATACATTTATATATACATATATATGTGTGTGTGTATAAACATAATATGACACTGTGTGTGATCTATGTGTGTGTTTTATGTGTGTGTGTGTGCAAATGTGTGTGATATAAAATGAAACCACACCTGATTTATACATGCAATTTTATCACGGAGAAAATAAACACTGAAAATGTCTGGGATATAAAACGAAACCAGCCAACGTTTACATATATATATACACAATATATATATATATATATATACATATGTATAAATTAAATATATATATATATATATATATATATATATATATATATATATATATATATATTATTATACTGTATATATATATATAAATATATTATATTCATATATATATATATATATATATATATATATATATATATATATATATATATATATATATATATATATATATATATATATATATATATATATATATATATATATTAAACTACAACTCTTATGTTCTCCATCTATTTTATTTATACGGAAGACAAAAGATTAACAGGAAGAAAAATACAGACAATAAAAAAAAAAAAAAAAACAGAGTAAAAATCTCCAGTACCGTAACATTGCTCTTCCCGTCTCTCTTCTCCTCTTCCTGACACAATAGAACCAACTTTCTTCCCTGACCGGTTGCATACCAACACTCGGGGTTTCCCATCGCATCTGGGTCCTTTAGCGGTCCCAAATTCAGCGGGTCCTCCTCCTCCTCCTCCTCCTCGGGGACTCTTGACCCAAACAACCAAACAAGCAAGTAAGCAACAGGTTTCCCGTATTTACAGGGTCGCCGGTCGCATCTGCCTATTTATTCGCGAGAAAGACCCAGCGGAAAGCGGTTCTCCTCCTGAGTTGCAACATGCAGAAGGTAAGTCCGGGTGCTTTCCCGTTGCTTTCCTCAAAGTGTTAGGGAACCCTACTTGAAGGCAAACCCTTAATTTTGCTTTATTTTTCTCCAGGATTGCTTTAAATGTTTCTCCCTAAGTCGGGTGCTTTTCCAGTGCTTTCCCTATTGTTGAGAAACCCTCAATTTTATTTTATTTTTTCAGGCAGTCTTTCCCAAGTGCTTCCCCCAGAGTGTTAGGGAACCCTACTTGAAGGTAAACTCTTAGTTTTATTTTATTTTTTCAGGAGACTTTCCCAATTTTATCCCAACTCCAGCGAGCAACGCGATTAATAATATAAATGATAATTTTATTTTTTATTTTTTAAAAAAAGTCATTTTCCCTAATGTGCTAAATTCCCAGAAGACTGTTAGGGAATCAGTCCGAACTCCAAAACAACGTTAGTTTTAATTTACAGTTTTTCAGGCAGTCTTTCACGATATTTTGATAAACTGTTAAGAAATAAAAATTTACAAATATATAGATTTTATTTTTAAAAAATTTTTCAGTTGCAGTCTTTCTTGAAATGTGCAATTCCCAGAGTGTTAGGGAACAAATGATTTGAAAATAAGTCTCTTAGTTTTATTTTTATTTCCATTTTCAGTCTCGAACAGTCTTTCCCAAGTGCCCTCCCCAGAGTGTTAGGGAAATGTATTTGAAGGTAAACTCTTAATTTTATTTTATTTTTTCAGGCAGTCTTTAGAGATTTATTTTTTTATAGAGTGTTAGGATATATATATATATTTTATTACATTTTCATAACTGTGGAATCGTCTCTCCAAATACTTTATTAAAGTGTTAGGAAACCCTGCTTGAAGGCAAACCCTTAATTTTATTCGTTTTCAGGGACGCAATTTGATATTTTTATCCCAATGAGCAATGTATAATAATGTAAATGACGTTACATTTTGTAAATTCTATTTAAACAATACCGCACTTTCTAATGTACGTTAAATTCTTCAGAAGACTGATTTTCAAGTCAGCCCGTACTCCAGCAAGTCTTGTTCCATATAATAGGGTTCATCTTCTGAATAATAATGAAATAATAACGGTATGTTGATAAAATGTTAATAATAAAAATAATAATAAATATATAAATTTTATTTATAAAAAATTTTATTATAACACGTGTCATTGTAATGAAGGTAACAATTGCCCTTTCATTGCCGAGATGACTTGTTATTGCCAAAACTGACGATTTCTTGACTAATGCAAATGTATTTGAATCAAAGTAGTCTCTACAGTGACTGGTTTTATCCATTTCATGGTCATCGTTTTTCTCAAATATCCTGACACAGTGAGTCCCATTTTCAGTAATTTGCAATGAACGGATTAGTTAAAGCGTTTGCTCTTGAATTTTAAAGAGAGTCTGAGTTTTTAAATACGCAATATATCCGCTATCCCCACAGACAGGAAAGGATAACGGGATGGGGATAAAGGACGTTCTCCATAAACTGAATTAATATGCAAAAGATACAACGAACACTTTCGAACTGAGGAGGAACACGTCTTTGCAATCCTCTTTCGCATATTAATACATTTTATTTATAAAGGTAACTGTGGATTTTTATCACTTAATATAAATAATATTTATCTATTTTTACACAGTGCATTATAGTTGTTTTTGTTAAATGTTACCGCATTTTCTAATCAAGAACAGTGAGAAATTAAAACTTTGGAAGATTGACTGAATATCAAAACAGCTCCCATCAAAAAAAAATATATAGCCTATATATCAAAACACCTCCCACCAAAAAAATATATATTTCAAAACCCAATCAAAACAAATTTCATATCAAAACACCTCCTATCAAAAAATATATATATACCAAAACACCTCCCATCAAAACAAATTAAATATCAAAACACCTCCCACCAAAAAATATATATATATATATCAAAACACCTCCCGTCAAAAAAATTATATATCAACGCCTCCCATCAAAAAATTACATATCAAAACACCTCCCATCAAAAAATTATATATAAAAACACCTTCCGTCAAAAAAAAATATATATATCAAAACACATCCCATCAAAAAATGTTATATATCAAAACACCTCCCATCAAAAATAAATCATAACATACTTCTTAATCTTTCGATCTCAATCATGCTGCTTTAATACACGTGTCTTCCATTTTTTATCTCATCTTCGGAAAACTGGTTATGGAAAGGATAGCCCAAGGATAGGACGCTTTTAAAGAACAATCTGTGACTTCGTCGCCCTGGCCAAGGTCATCTTCTTCTTCGGCGTCCCTGTCCACGCCCTCAGGCGGCGCCCTCATACGTATATGCAGATTCCGAAGCTTCTTAACTACAGTTCAGGGGCGAGATTCGTGTGCTTATTACCACATGAAATTCTTTTTTTATTTTTTATCGAGAGGAAATATGGCGGTCGTAGATTGGAATTTGGGAACTGGAATTGGAATTTAACCGAGATCCTGTTTTTTTCCGAGAGGAAATATGGCGGTCGTAGATTGGAATTTGGGAACTGGAATTGGAATTTAACCGAGATCCTGCGTTTTTTTTTCCGAGAGGAAATATGGCGGTCGTTGATTGGAATTTGGGAACTGGAATTGGAATTTAACCTAGATCCTGCGGTTTGTTTTATCGAGAGGAAATATGGCGGTCGTAGATTGGAATTTGGAATTGGAATTTAAGCGAGAGCCTGCGTTTTTTTTTTTTTTTTTTTTTTGAGAGGAAATACGGCGGTCGCAGATTGGAATTTGGGAACTGGAATTGGAATTTAACTGTGGGGTTTTATCGAGATCCTGCGTATTTTTTTTTTATCGAGGGGAAATACGGCGGTCGTTAATCAGAATTTGGGAATTGGAACTGGAATATAAAATTCAGGCCAGAGGCCAAAAGCTGGGACCTGTGAGATCATTCAGTGCTGAAGGGATAACAATTGTTAAGAGGGTTGAAAAACTAAGATGGCAAAAAGATCATTTCAATGGAGGTACCAGTAAAAAGAACGAAAGGGGCTGCAGCTATGGTGGCCTAAGGGACGCCTCCATTGCCTACAGCAATGCCTACAGTACACCGCGTGGGGAGGCACACTGACGGCACTAAACCCTCACGGGCGAATAAATTTGGGGGGCCAATTTATTTTAAGTGTGGATGAATCAATGTTTTTCATTATATTCACAACAAACCCAGATCCATTATTTTATTATTCTCTCTTTTATTTCCAGGTTCTGGTTATTCTGATCTTCACCCTCGTGGTAGGGTTATGCCTGGCGTTTCCTGAAGCAGGCGCAGACGTGGAGGCAAAAGCAGAAGCAGTTCTATATTATTCTCTTTTTTCTTGCAGGTTCTTATGCCTGGCGTTTCCTGAAGCAGGCGCTGACGCAGAGGCAAAAGCAGAAGCAGTTCTATTCACCACTAACCCAGATCCATTACTTTATTATTATCTCTTTTCTTGCAGGTTCTGGTTATTCTGATCTTCACCCTCGTGGTGGGCTTATGCCTGGCGTTTCCTGAAGCAGGCGCTGACGCAGAAGCAGAAGCAGAAGCAGTGGCAGAAGCAGAAGCAGTGGCAGATGCAGAAGCAGTGGCAGAAGCAGATCCACATCACCGTCATTTTGGTGGTGGAGGCTTTGGCATTGGCTTCTACGGATACCCCTACGGTGGGTACCACCACCACCACCACCACAGACGCCCTTACTACTACAGACCTCACACTACAACAACGGGTATTACGGTGGGTACCAGCCCCATTATCACCATTATGGGCACACTCACTACGGATACTACTAGAACACCGGTAGAGTCCGTAACTGCGGCAATGTTTATTCATGCAATACTCATGTTAGATAGTCGGAGGATATTGTTTAAATTAAACATTTTAACTCAGCGCTGGGGTTAGTGAGTTGTTAAATTCAAAAGCTGATTCTCCACTTAGTGCTGAGGTTACTGAATTGTTAAACTCAAAAGCTGGTTTTGAACTCAGCGTTGGGGCAACTGAATTGCAAAATTTAACTAGAGATGATTTTCAACTCAGCGGTGGGGTTGCTGGAGTGCAAAATTTCAACTTCCAGCTGATTTTGAACTAGAATTAGGGTTACAGAATTGTTAAATTCAACTGAAGGTGATTTTGGAATAAGTGTTGGGTTACAGAAGTGTAAAATTCAACTAAAGTTGATTTTGAACCCAGCATTGAGGTTTCTGAAGTGCAGAGTTCAACTAAAGCTGATTTTGAAATAAGTGTTGGGATACTGAATTGTAAAATTCCAGTAAACATAAGTCCTAATAGTGATTCTGAACTCAAGTGTTGAGGCCAAACAACTGATAAATTCAACCAGTCTTATTCTGGACTCTGCACTGAGGTTACAGATTTGTTAAATTCAACTAAAGATGATTTTGCTAACGTTATGAGACTGAAAGATCACTTCCTGAAGCCAGTGGCTTTGAATAAACTTGGTAATGAGGTTTATATGGCACAGAAAAAAGGAGTGATTCATAAATGTCGTCCATGAGAAAACCAGGGTCAATCTAAACACTGAACTTCTCTTTTAAAGCATTGTTATAAACACTGACTAATTCTGACTGTTGAACCTATGTTAAAATATGACGGTAGCTTATTAATGTTAGTTTATTTATGTATTACTAAATCATATTTATTTATTTATGAACATTTTTATTAATAAAACAAATTGTTGACTGTGTTATTTGTGTGTTAAAACCCTCATTCTTAGCTCTCAAAAAGGAGAATATCTCTCAGAAAAGAGAAATTGGAAATATTTTTGTACTGAAAATGGGTAAAACTATCAACGATTTCTGTTTCAATGGGTCCATGGGGAAACATTCACTACGGAAGTCAGAAGTTATATGTTTCTCAATGAATTGGCAGAAACGTTTGTTTACAAAGAGACTGGTGTTTTCCTTATTACCTTCTAAAATATAATCCGTGTGTCTGCTGCCCTAAAATGGAAAGACTGCAGTATCTGCAAAAATACAAAACTGAGAAACATGGTAGATACTGCAGTTTTCCCTTGCCTTACTACTGATTTTGCAGATACTGCGAATTGGACCCCCTAAATAAAGCACTGAAGGATCATTCTGAAACTGCAGTAACTTGTGTATTAGTGTTTCATGAGCCCAATAGGTGGCATGTCTCAATTTCGAAAATTTTGCAGATACTGCAGTTTTCCATTTTAAGGCAGTCAGAAAGAAATAACTGAGAATAAAAATCCGTCAGAAATGACAGAGAACAAACAATCTGGACAAGACTGAGGAGAAATGTAAAGCAAACTTAAACTCAACCGAGGAAATATGGATATAACTTGACTCCTGGGCTGAGGATCCTGAGTGCCTATACAGCAAAACATCAAAATAAATCTTGGTGGTCTGGGTTCCTTTATGATAATTCAGGCTGTAGAGCCAAGCTCTGGGGAACATTCAGCCATTCAGGGCTTCAGATATTTGAAGAGTGCGAGCTGGAGTGACTGGACAGCAAGATGAAAGATAGGACGTGGGAACGAAGGCAAATTAAAATGCTGAAATGCAGGTGCAGCCAGTGGACGAAGGGACGCTGCAAACAACCTGCCTTTAGTACTACCTACAGTGCACCACATGAGGAGCACTGACACTCGCCCACCCGCTCCAACCCGCAAAGGGAAATCCCAATGTTGTTACCAATTTGGAAAAGGCACTGAAACCGGAACTTAGAATTTAGGCCAAAGGCCCAGCGCTGAGACCTATGAGGTTTTTCAGCGCTGAATGGGAAATTGAGAGTAAAGGAGGTTTGAAAGGTATAACTGGAGGAAAAAAAAAAACTCGTTGCTGTACTATAAAAAAAATTGTTAGGAGAGAGTTGAGTAAAATCAGATGGAAGAAAGAGAATATGAACGAGGGTATTTTAAAAGGGTTGAAAGAGGTTGAAAGAGGTTTCAGCTAGGGGCCATGGAAGGAACGCTGCAAAAGAACCTCAAGTAATGCCTAAGGAGGACCAAGTGACGTGCAATGACGGCACCACTAACCCCTCCCACTCGCCCCAAGGGTTGGGAAAGACGTGAATAGAAAAACACAGGACACTGAAGGAACAAAGTTTCCCACAACGGCCCCTGTCTGAGCGAGGCGGTTCAACATACTTTTAGAGGTCATGAGTATCTTTTTATTACACTTTTTTTTCTCTTTTTTGTTTTCCTTCGTGGGTCTTCCTCTCGGGAGGATATAACCGGTTTGCAAAGGATCACTTAAAACGTGATTGGTAGGTGCTTGTGAGAGTGCGTGCGTGTGTGTGTGTGTGTGATAAGGTCCTGGAGTAATATCTGGTACATAAGCGCACGTGGATATTTCTCTCTCTCTCTCTCTCTCTCTCTCTCTCTCTCTCTATCTTTAATTCCCCAAGGAAAACATCTTCGTTTCTTTTTCAAGAAAATTCATTGTATCCATTCAACTTAGGTCGTTTTCTGTGATCGCTGTCGGGGTAGACAAGGGTATCTCTCTCTCTCTCTCTCTCTCTCTCTCTCTCTCTCTCTCTCTCTCTCTCTCTCTCTCTCTTACTATATATATATACATATATATATATATATATATATATATATATATATATATATATATATATATATATATATATATATATATATATATATATATATATATATATATATGGATATATATATGGACCCGCTGAAATATTTCCATGTATATACATATGTATTGTAATCCCACACATAGATGAAAATGACAGATGCACAATCATGCAGCAACAACATTTTTAAAAATCTAGCAAATGTGAGCAGGAAACAAAATAATACCAGGATCAATATTCCAGTAGATAAGTAAACCTGACAAAAAAAACAAAAAAAAGGCCAAGATCTGACAAAGCCGGAAGAGCTTTGACGAACATGAATCAGAAACAAGCAATAAATGCGCCGAAGTTTCTTCGGCGCAATCGAGTTTTCTGTACATCTTATAATCAAGGCCACTGAAAACAGATCTGTCTTTCGGTGGTCTCGGTATAATGCCTGTATGAGCCGCGGCCCATGAAACTTTAACCACGGCACGGTGGTGGTATGTTTTATATCGCTGCCAGAAGCACGATTATGACTAACTTTAGCCTTAAATAAAATCAAAACTACTGATGGGCTGCAATTTGGTATGATTGATGATTGGCGGGTGGATGATCAACATACCAATTTGCAGCCCTCTAGCCTCAGTAGCTTTTAAGATCTGAGGACGGACAGAAAAAGAGCGGATGGACAAACAAAGCCGGCACAATAGTTTTCTTTAACAGAAAAAACAAGAAAAGCCTTATAAAAAGAAGAAAACCAACTTATTTTAGTTAGTTCTGTTGAAATTCCTTTAACAGGGTAGAACCACTACCAAAAAAATCTGGGAGAATGAAATAATTTTGCTTGAAATCTCTTGAATAATTCTTTCACAAGAAGGATTCATATTTTTTTCTACCATTCTGGCCTGATTATGTTTTCATAATCCTGTTTACTTGCCATCTCAATACGACGCAACTTCTTCCATAAAAATATCTTAAAGATATGTTTGTTTTTTAACATAACTCTAACCTCTGGTAACCTCTATCATTCTAGGGTGATTACAAATTGTTCTTGTCCAAGCACTGAACAAATCATAAATTGTTCTTGTTCAGGCACTGGAAAAATCATAAATTGTTCTTGCACAGGCACTGGAAAAAATCATTTAAATTTTTCTTATACAGGCACTGGAAAAATCATATATTTTCTTGTACAGGCACTGGAAAAATCATAAATTGTTCTTATGCAGGCACTGGAAAAAACAAAAATTGTTCGGCACTGGAAAATCAATAAATTGTTCTTGTACAGGCACTGGAAAAATCAAAAGTTTTTATTGTCCAGGCACTGGAAAAATCATAAATTGTTCTTATACAGGCACTGGAAAAATCATACATTGTTCTTGTACAGGCATTGGAAAAAACAAATTTTTCTTGTACAGGCACTGGAAAAAATCATAAATTGTTCTTGTACAGGCACTGGAAAAATCGTAATGTGTTCTTGTCCAAGCTCTGGAAAATCAAAACTCATGAACAAAAAAACTCATTCACGTTCAAAAGGCCGAAACAAGCACAGCAAAAGCACTGCATTTTGCCTTTCGTTCAACTTTGTTTTGCAAGATGAATATGCCCAATTCTCCGTGGATGAAAACCAGTATCATACCCGCCTCTGGGCACGCCATGTTCGCCTGAGAGAGCCGTTCTGGTAATATCCAGCATTTCCTGGTTACTACCAGCCAGTGGTCTCTCCCACGAATTCTGCTAAATCACAGTTTTCCTTTTGGAAAAAGTGTAAAAAAGTTGTTTTAAGGCAAAGGGAGCATTTCGTAATACCCATTCTTTTTATATGATCTGGGTATTTCCGACGTAAAGAGAGGAAAAACGCAAATTGAAAATTATATTCAGACACTTCATAGATTTAAAAATTTTCTCCATAATTTTTTTTTTTCTTTTAAAGGTGATTTTTAAGCGAATTTTGAAAAGACATATGATTAACACCATATTATGCTAGTATGCAATATGTTCAGAGGTTGGCAATACTGGCATGTGTTATAATCTTAAGTTCACGATTTATTGTGATCATGAATCTGTTTTCAATGAAGCATTCCAGGAACCCCAGTCAATAAGACAACGCCCCACAAGACGTACTAGAGTAACCAATCTGTTTGCCTTGAGTTTAAACCACAACGCGCAGTAGCTGAAAGAATTTTACAGTTATGTGGCACAGATACTTCCAGTTCAGGCTTGTTAACCCTACAAAGAAACACTTTTGGGAGAAGGGAACACTGATTTTTTATTGCAGTTATACTTATCATCTTACGTAGGCTGGATGTGATGTGATAATAAACTGAGACGATGCAGTTTACCAAGGGAAATTTGGTGGCCTGGAAATAGAAACAAAGAGAAATCTACGACAGAGACTTGCATGGCATCAATATGCAAAATAATGAAAATGGTGTCAGCCAGACCAGTGAATGCTTCCTGGGTTGCAAAACGAAAACAGATACAACGCAATCACACTGATATTCCTCACATCCTCTTAATGCATCAAATATCGTAAAAATAAGAGAAAACAAATGTTACTTGTGAAAATTAGAACGAACCTGATATGAAATAATTGGGTCAATTAATACCATATGCAGGCACCAAGTGAGTCTAATCTTGTACATGACAGCATTACAATTTCTGCAGTTTGTCTTTAGTTTCCCCAATCACTTGCAAACATCAGCCTTTCCACATTTTACTGATATCCCATTTTCTGTCATCATTCCTACTTTCTCAGCTAAATTTCACAGTACTCCCTCCCCAGAACTCTAACTTTATGACCTCGTATTTCATACAGTTTCCTGTCCTCTTTTGAAACCTGTACAAAGTAACATTTAACCCCTTTACTCATTCCTTCGGAATCTTTGCAGTTTCTAGACATACCTTATCAACCCTGGTCAACCACTGAATGACACTTTCACCACTGTGCCACAGGATCCCACATGTAAGCCTGTCAATGTCTGGTGTCTTTCCATTCATCAGACTGTAAACTGATCTTCTTATATCATCAAAACTTCCTTCCACAGCATTCAATATATTTCTGCCATAAAACGAAGAAAAATGTGATTCAGTCTATAGTTAAAAAATTCGAACTTCCGAAGTTCAAGCTCGATGCAACTTCTTTTTAGCTGAGCAGACTGACAAGTGATTCACTTCATAGTTTATTAATTACGTATGCAATTTATTTTGCTTTGATATTTATCTTACTGATTTCCCATTTGTTGATTTTCATTCATACTTTATTCTATACTACGTTTCCTATTCTGTGTCAGACATTTTTTCAATATTGGGGCCCCTTGGGACTGTGCCATTATTCTTACCTAACCTACAACCCTGGCTAGTTCTTACCTACTAATCGATATTCAAAATGAATGCAATTTTTTTTTTCTTTTTGCCAAGCAAAAACTAGTCCTGTTCTTGAAACCGGTTACTGGTGCTTCTTGAAATAGAATAGCCCAGTTTTTATTCTGCTTTGAAGCTTCAATGGCACAAAACTTCCTACAGAGAAAACCGGTTAAAAGAATGAAACTCCAGTTGGCAAAGTAGCAATGTCTCAGAATAACCATGTTTTTGCCTAATCCAGGTAATACTGGCTTTCATTCTTCTGAACGTGCTCAGGCACTTTCTATTCAGTAATAATCAACTGTAGAAAATTATTATTGCTATAACAGTGGTTCTCAAATATTTTGGTATCGTTACCCCCGGCAATGGTGTGACAGATCACCAATACCCCTACCCCATTCCTCTTCAGTTGCGTGAGGTTATAATATAATGGAAAGAAAAATATTGGAATGCTTGATATCTAATGCATTTTATATGTAAGAAATTAATTTTACTTTGACTCAAGTCTTAAGAAATATAGAATTTAGATATTAAACGTTATTCCTTCGACAAAAATTTAAAATTAAAGCATCGTTCCTTTTATTACACATTGGAACTGAAGCATTATTTCTTTGGTAATTAATAGAAAATAAAATTTAGAAAGTGCCTCGTTACCCGCCGGGAACGGCTTCATTACCTCCAAGGGTGTTATTACCCCTAGTATGAGAACCGCTGCTATAATATTAGGAGTTATTTAGTTTAGAATCTTATCATTTACATAAGTTTAGCTGCCTACCAAACGTCTCCAGATATCATACAATATATATATATACATAATATATATATATATATATATATATATATATATATATATATATATATATATATATATATATATTATATATATATACATATATATATATATATATATATATATATATATATATATATATATATATATATATATATAATATATTGATTATAATCACATTACTGTAAAACGTGATTTATGTATCACAGAAAACTGACTTAGAAATAAAGTCGAAACCGGTCGGGATCTATACCCAGTCTCTCATTTTTTTACCTGTGGTGATGTAATATATATATATATATATATATATATATATATATATATATATATACAGTCTATCATATACAATATTTAATACATATACATATCCATATATATACATATATAAATATATATACTGTACATATACATATATATACATATATATATTATATATATAAATATTATATATACACATATACTTATATTCACATATATATATTCATATATATATACATATGTATATAAATGTATGCATATATATATATATATATATATATAAATATATATATATATATATATATATATATATGTATATATTCCTAAAAATGTAACCGAGAAGTAAAGACATAACTAATAAAGACAATTAGAAAAACTTTTAAGAGAACTAGCAAGGGATCACAGGAATTAAAATCCTATACAGAATGCACAAGGAGCGAACTGAACGACAGCGCCAGAGATTAATGCCAGGAACTTGGGATAAGAAATTTGAAAAGAAAATATTCTCTGGATATTTAGGTCTCTAAAGATGCTGAAAGACTTTCTGTTTCATCTGCAGTTGGAGTATTATTATTATTATTATTATTATTATTATTATTATTATTATTATTATTATTATTATTATTATTATTATTATTCAGGAGAAACCCTGTGCATATGGAACCCTCCACACATTGACTTGGAACAACACCAAAGAATATGGTGCTCATTAGGAAGAAAAGGGGTCCATTAAAAAGAAACAATCATTAATGTTTCAAAAATGTAACGAAACGCAAGAAGAAAGTATGAAATCACGCATCATGAGTCTGAAATCACGAATGACACAGAGAACTTGAAGTGAGCTTCGTGCACGTTTACCCTACTTTCTACTGTGGAAAAAACCCCAAGCATTCACTGACGCCAGTAGTAACCAATCTTCTGGAGTCTACCAGTAAATGTATTCATCAGGCTTCATCCAAATCCATTCACCTGTTTTCTGGTAATCGTATCAACAGACATTTAGTTGACTCACATCAAGAAGCGATCAGCATGGGGAAGATAATTAGAGCAGTGACAATTATTCTTATTATTTGACAATAATTGGCTTCATTTATATTTACCAATGGCCACCTTCCCTTTAAGGAAAGGAAGATGTGAGCAGCCAGAAAGCGCATCAGTATACAACACGAAGGAAGAGCGTAGGAATATATTATTGTTTATTATTCAGAAGATGAACCCTATTCAAATGGAACAAGCCCACCAGGGGCCAACGACATGAAATTTAAGCTTCCAAAGAATGTGGCGTTCATTACAAGGCATTAACAGAAGGTAATGGGAAAGAAAATAGGAATTCATAAATTCCATAAATAAATAGTTCATTAGAAAGAATTAACAGAAGGTAATGGGAACTACGGAAAGAAGAGATCAATTATTAGAAAAGAAAAAAAACACAAATGAATAAATTCCATACATAAATAGATAAAAATAAAAAAAAAATTATTGAAAATATAAAGTTATTTAAAATACAAGGTGAACTGTTCTAGGGTAGCAATGCACTGTATCTTCGCTTGAGCTCTTGAGGTTCTATAACTACTATGTGACCTCTGGGGAAATTCTCTACAAAATCTTTTCCTAGAGTCGATCCCTTTCTCGTAAACCCATCCCGAGCAAAAAGCCACTAAACAGGGTCAAGTAGGACCCCGAAAATTCCCGACCTTTCGACAAAAACTCTCCTGTTTTCGTCCACAACTGGTTGTGGGGTTCGTGGCCCTCGCCTGGGTATATATGTATATATACAGTGAGTTCTCATCCAAGGGGACCAGTTTGCTCTGCTCTCAAGGATCGACTTCGTTTGACCCTTTCTTGGGATCTCAAGCCACGTCCTTTAAATAACCTCGTTCATCATGAAGACTGTAAGTGTTTACCTTAAATACAAGCTTATCTGAAAGGATTACAATTTTGCTGGTTGGATTAAAATCCTCTAGTGTATTTTTAATAGCTATTTGAGGTCATTCAACACAGAAAGGGAAACTGAGAGTAAAAATGTCTAAAATGTCTAACAGGAGGAAAATCTCGCAGTCACACTATGAAACTACTGTTAGGAGAGGGGTGGAAAGTAATAAGATGGAAGAAAGAGCATATGAAAGGAGGTACAGTAAAAGGAATGAAAGGGGTTGTAGCTAAGGGCTGAAGAGACTCTGCAAAGAACCTTAAGTAATGCCTGCGGTGCAAGACTGGCCCCCTACGGGGCATGCACCATTTAGGGGGAACATTCTCCTCCAAGGGATCCACAACCTTAGAGCTAGCATTCATGTGCCTTGTGATACAGCGCAGAAGAACCCATATCTTTCAGTACTTTCTAGGCCAGAACTGTCAAGACAGTACTTCTATATACTACCCTGATAGCAGTCACTTGCAATTGTCAGAAGACTTGCAATTTACAACTTGAATGTTGCAGTGACTGTTGTTTAATCTCTTTTCTGTGCCAACCCTTGTCAGGAAAACAGATTAATGCTGAAAGGTCTATCCTGATTATTCAAGAAAATATAAATAGATAAATATCCTATACTGCATGTACGTGCATGTGTGTCTGAGTGAGTGGGTGAGTGTGTATATATATGTCCATACAGCATGTGTGATTATATAGCCAGACAAGTTTCCTCTGAAGGTGTCTAAGACAGATGGACGAAACTGGCCAGCATTTAATATATATATGAAAATAAGAAGGCCCATAAAACACTATTTAAATGTTGAAACCATATATTTCAGGCACTTGTTTCTGTGCCCTGTTCACTGGTAGAATATGGACAGGTGGAAAGAGTAGCTGTCCGTACAAAAGAAAGATGCTATATCATCAATCAAACCAACAATATGAACCTGTCAGGAGGACATTGGAAATCGGACGCCATACCTTAATCCTCGGACCCCTTTTGAAGAGGATGACCCAAGAAACGCGACCGCCAGATCCATCGCCAAACGGGAGCTAATGAGGCCAAAAACCACTAGGAATTTTCAATCTCCTCCTTCTTAAGAAACGCCACCTCCTAACATCGGAGGCCTAAGGCCACACCTTCATGTTTTTGTATATATACCATTGTAACTTTCCACCTGTCCATATTCTCCAGTGAACAGGGCACAGAAACAAGTGCCTGAAATATATGGTTTCAACGTTTAAATAGTGTTTTATGGGCCTTCTTATTTTCATATTACACTGTAGTATTACAGGAAAAAGACATTCATATATATATATATATATATATATATATATATATATATATATATATATATATATATATATATATATATATATATATATATATATATATATATATATATATATATATATATATATATATATATATATATATTCTTATGTGTATATATACTAGGAATTTCATAAGATCCTAATCTCTCCACAGGCAATTGCAATCCTGATCCTGTGCATCGTGATGCTAGGACTGTGCCTCGCAAATCCGGATCCGGAGGCTGAAGCCAGCGGCTTCCACGGAGGCAGGAGGTACTATAGCAGGCCTAGCGTTCTGATCCACCAACACCCGGGGGGTCATCGCCCCCACTACCATCACTGGGGCCACACGCACTTCCTGGACCAGACGCATGCGCACGTTGGACATCACTGAGAGAGATTTCCGGCACCTTGGAGTAGCCCAGCAGTGGTGAATGACCTCGGAGGCGTGAGAGCGTGACCACTGCTGGCAGTAATCGAGATGGGAGCCATCTGGTGGCTGGACAAAGAACTAGAACTTTGAAGAGATACCATCTGGTGGTTAAAAAACGAACTAGAACTTCAAGGAGATGCCAGTTCTTCTGGTGAACTTTTAAATTGTTGCAGTGATTTCCTAAAAATAAGCCTCCATTTCATGACTGTTATCTATCTGATGCTGTTGTTTGTTACGTTAAATATAACGAAGCTAAAGCTGCTGTTTAATAACCTAGAACACATTATCAGAAAGTTATTGCTTTTTATTAGTTTTCTGTAAAAGAAAGGTATTGTGCCAGCTTTGTCTGTCCGCAATTTATTGTCCGCACTTTTTTCTGTCCGCCCTCAGATCTTAAAAGCTAGTGAGGCTAGAGGGCTGCAAATTGTTACGTTGATCATCCAACCTCCAATCATCAAACATACCAAATTGCAGCCCTGTAACCTTAGTAGTTTTTATTTTATTTAACGTTAAAGTTAGCCATAATCGTGCTTCTGGCAACAATATAGGATAAGCCACCACCGGCCCGTGGTTCAAGTTTCATGGGTCGCGGCTCATACAGCATTATACCAAGACCACCGAAAGACAGGTCTATTTTCGGTGGCGTTGATTATGTGCTGTAGCGGCTGTACAGAAAACTCGATTGCGCCGAAGAAACCTGAGAGTTACAGTTTTTTTTTTTATTTTCATATTTTTATGCAACTGTAAAGAAGGAATTTTATATATAATCACCAATTTTTAACTCACAAACAGATTTCCATATTAGAAGAAACAGATCATTTAACACTTCCATGATGGTTAAGACTAAACAAGTAAAAAATGCGCCGAAGTTTCCTCGGCACAATCAAGTTTTCTGTACAGGCGCTACAGCGTATAATCAAGGCCACCGAAAACGGATCAAGCTTTCGGTGGTCTCGGTATAATGCTGTATGAGCCGCGGCCCAATAAACTTTAACCCCTGCTCGTCGGTGGCCTATCCTATACGGTTGCCAGAAGTACGATCATGGCTAACTTTAACCTTAAATAAAATAAAAACTACTGAGGCTAGAGGGCTGCAATTTGGTACGTTTGATGACTGGAGGGTGGATGATCAACTATTCAATTTGCAGCCCTCTAGCCTCGGTAGTTTTTAAGATCTGAGGGCGAGCAGAAAAAGTGCGGACGGAAAAAATGCGAACAGAAAAAAATGCGAACAGAATAAATTGCGAACGGACGGACAAAGCCGGCACGATAGTTTTCTTTTCAGAAAACTAAAACGTAGAAACGAATCAATGATAGTATACTCCCGGTTACAGAAATGAAATTTATTTCATCATTTCTACTGTAGTAACATCAACGGAATCCAAAACAGTTTTTTTTTTTTCCCTCAGCTTTAAACTTATGGCTGGGAGTAAATTACTCAGCTTAGGTAAGAAGTTCCTGAAGAATTTCTTGAACTGGTCAAATCAAAAAAGAAAAAAAAAAAAAAAAACATTCACATCTTGATCCAAATCAAGTTTGGTGGGAAGATTATTAGTGACTTTTTTTTTCCTCAGAGAATTTGATGTAAATATCACTAAGGAAAGTGAAGAAAACCAAGGTCCATAGTGCAGTTAAAAATAAAAATACATATATATATATATATATATATATATATATATATATATATATATATATATATATATATATATATATATATATATATATATATATATATATATATATATATATATACATACATATACATATATATATATATATATATATATATATATATATATATATATATATATATATATATATATATATATATACATACATATATGTATATACATGCATATATATAATATATATAAATATATTAATATATATATATGCATGCATATATATATTTTTATATATATACATACATCTATATACTTATAAATATACGTTATATATATGTGTGTGGTGTGTGTGTGTGTGTGTGTGTAGGCAGATCATTCAAAAAAATTTGGGAGTTTATTCTGCTTCGTAGCAGTCAAGGAAATTCTCTTTTAAATAAGAAAGAAATCACTAAATTTTTCAGCCAACCTGAAAGAATGTGTTAAGAGCTGAACTGATCATTGATTGATTGATTACAGCTCCTAAAACTAGCGTCACAATACCTGGGTTATTGACGCCGTAATAAATTAAAAAAAGAAACTAAAAAATACATATATGGATAACTTTAAGAGTAGTTCCATATGACAAATATCTAAAATATATACAGTATATATATATATATATATATATATATATATATATATATATATATATATATATATATATATGTGTGTGTGTGTGTGTGTGTGTGTGTGTGTGTGTGTGTACTGAATAATCATATCTATTAACATATACTATCTAAACTGAAGATTTCCCATCTTTTACATATCATGAACCCACTAACAACGCAAACTCCCCCCAGTCATCAAAATGACTGCCAGCAGAACTGACATTACATATACCATGAGAGAGCAACGCTGGTCTACCTCGTGAGTCAGAAGCCAAGCAGTCTCCAAAGAAGGTCGACTGATATTGCAGGAAGGGTCAAACTGGAGTTGCGTCTCGGCGCAGCAATGTTACCTACCTACCTACCTACCTTACCTACCTCTTTAACTCTTGGGATTTCCACCAGGTGAGAGCTCGCCGGAGTATGACGTTCGCATAGAAAATAGTTCATGGACGCCGTGTAGCCCAAAGGATTTGGGATTTTTATTTTTGTTTTTACATTAAGTTAAAAGGTTAGCTTTCTCTGGATTTAGTAGATTAGTTTTGAGGAGAAGTGATTTTGTGGTGATTGTAGATATATTCTTCTTATTTATTTGTTTAGATCGCTATGTGTGATTGTCGCACCAGAAATATAAAACGTACGTGTGTGATGTATGTATGTATGTATGTATGTATGTATGTATGTATGTATGTATATATGTATATATATATATATATATATATATATATATATATATATATATATATATATATATATATATATATATATATATATATATATATATATATATATATATATATATATATATATATATATATATATATATATATATATATATATATATATATATATACATATATATACTATAATATAATATAAAATAATATAATATAATATAAATATATATATATATATATATATATATATATATATATATATATATATATATAAATGCTATATATGAGATAACAATCACACCTAGTACGATAAAAAAAAATAAATAATAAATAACCTACAATCACTGCGAGATCATTTTTTTCTGAGAAAATTTACTTAATCTAGTGAAAGCTGACTATCGCGAAAAAAATTATATATATACGCACTAGCGGCGCAGGAAGACAGTTCTTCAAGACTCCAGGATCCTGCGAAGCCTTCTTCGGCTCCGGTCGGATCCGTTTCTCCCGAAGAAATCTTCGAAGACCTTCGTCTCCAGGAAGGACCAAATCATATTATAACACCAACATTGTACAAGAAATCCAAAGGCTACAGAGCCTGTAGTTGTCTTGAAGCCTTCGGAAGCCCCGGAAGCCTCCGGAATCCCTAGAGACCTTTGGGATTCCCAGATTCCCCTACTGTCACCCCGGGGACGGACGAGACCCACACGGAAATTATTGTCAATATTATATATATATATATATATATATATATATATATATATATATATATATATATATATATGTGTGTGTGTGTGTGTGTGTGTGTGTGTGTATGTGTGTATGTATATATGTATATACATAATGTATATATATACAGTATGTGTGTGTGTGTGTGTGTGTGTGTGTGTAGTCGATGCTTGCTATATAGACAATATAAAATTCGCTCTTACTACCATGACAACTAAATAACAATATCTCGGAACAGCATATGTAGATTTGAAAATAGATATATTAGGCTATAGACAAACAATGGTAAATGTCTGCAAATGATCATATATATATATATATATATATATATATATATATATATATATATATATATATATATATATATATATATATATATGTGTATGTGTGTGTGTGTGTATATATGTATATATGTATATATATATATATATATATATATATATATATATATATATATATATATATATATATATATATATATATATATATATACACTAATAATTTCACTTGCTTTAGGAATTTCTATTTCGGAACTATCCTGAACCAGAATTCATTCCCTTGATTAGGCTTTTGAAAAACATATAGCCTACATTGTAACAATGAAAGGAGAAGTTTATTAATGAAAGGAGAAATTTATCAAAGGAGAAATTCATCAATGAAAGAAATTTATCAATGAAAGAAGAAATTTATCAATCAAAAGATTTCTCAGTGAAGGAAGAAATTTATCAATGATAGAAGAAATTTATCAGTCAAGAAATTTATCAATGAAAGAATAAATTTATCAATAAAAACATTTATCAATCAAAAAATTTATCAGTGAAAGAATAAATTTATCAAGGCAAAAACATTTATCAATCAAGAAATTTATCAATGAAAGAAGAAATTTATCAATGACAGAATAAATTTCCCAGTGAAAAAAAAAAAACATTTATCAATCAAGAAATTTGTCAATGAAAAAAGAAATTTACCATTGACAGAACGGAAGAGAAAGCAGTGACCTGAATCCCTACAGTGAATATTTTGCAACAGATGCTGCTACTGGATACAAGCCTTCAGCATCTCCCAGCATCACTTCAGATGAACGCAGAGCAGAGCAGTGCAGTGACCTCATTAATTCAGGACCAGAGGTGCAGATGCCTCACTAAATACGCCAGATGAAGCATGCCATGATGCAGCCATATTTGAAAAAATGCCTATACGTTAATTGAAAAATAATGGAAGATTGTTTCATTCTCAAAAGTTAAGCCAAAGATGCAACGCATTATTATCCTAGAACAATTCACTGTGTATTTTAAATAATTTATATTTTTACCTGTTTATTTATGAAATTTTCAATTTACATTTTTTCTAGTAATTGGTTTCTGCTTTCTGTATATATACAAATTATATAAATTATATATATATATATATATATATATATATATATATATATATATATATATATATATATATATATATATGCATTATACCCTAATATAATTCACCTTGTATTTTAAATAATTTCTTTAAATTTTTAACTATTTATGAAATTCATTAGTTCATATTTTTTTTTTTCCTTTTCCAATAGCTGATTTCTTCTCTCAGTAATTTCCATTACCTTCTGCTAATGCCTTCTAATGAGTTCATTTTATATTTAGTCTTCTGAACTTTCCTTAATAATAATAATAATAATAATAATAATAATAATAATAATAATAATAATAATAATAATAATAATAATAATAATAATAATAATAATGTCTTGTTAATAGGATGGCTGCTTTATTTTAGTTCATTTTATATTGAATCTCCTCAATTTCCCTTAATAATAATAATAATAATAATAATAATAATAATAATAATAATAATAATAATAATAATAATATGAAACAAGTCCTTTTAATAATAATAATAATAATAATACAAAAATAATAATAATATGAAACAAGTCCCTTTAATAATAATAATAATAATAACAATAACAACAACATTGATGGTAGGAAGAAACTAACACGACCAGCAGAAGAACGGGAAGAAGAGAGAGAGAGAGAGAGAGAGAGAGAAAACAAAAAAACAAGCGAAGATCAGAGAACCAGAATGAAGCAGATTTATTAAGGTAGTGGGGAAAAAACCCACCGGCCTTCACTCGTGGTAGATACTGGGAAGTTTTTTTTTTTTTTTTAATAAATGAATGACAGAGAATTTTTTTTTTTCTTTAAGCAGGAAAAATGAATCAAATAAATATAAAAAATATAGCTACTGGAAAGTTTTTTTTAAATGAAATGAATGACAGAATTTTTTTTTAAGTAGGAAAAATAAATCAAATAAATATAAAAAAAAAAAAATATAGATACTGGAACAGTTTTTTTTAATACAATGAATGACAAAGAAAAATTTTTTTTAAGTAGGAAAAATAAAATCAAATAAATATACAAAAAAATGTAGATACTAGAAACAGTTTTTTATACTAAATTGAGAGAAGGAAACTTTTTTAAAGTATAATAAAATGAGAGAAGGAAACTTTTTTAAAGTATAATAAAATAAGAGAAGGAAACTTTTTTTAAAGTAGGAAAAATAAATCAAATAAAAATACAAAAAAAATAGATACTGAAAACAGTTTTTTGTAATAAAATGAAAGAAAAAATTTATTTTTTAAGTTGTGAGAAGAAATCAATGAAAAATTATAAAAACATAAAAGTGAATATTGACAGAAATGAAAAGAATACACAGAAAATGATAGTGATGAAAATAAATTAAATTAAAATTTTTTTTCAAGTAGTCAAATGAAATCAATGAAAAATTATAAAAACATAAGTAAATAACGACAGAAATTAATAGAATAATAGACAAAAAATAGTAAAAGAGATGAAAATGAATGGAATAAAAAGAAAGAAATAATGAAAAAATAAAAAAATAAATAATAATAGAAATAAAAATCATAATAGACAGAGAAATTATATAAATGATGAAACAGATAAAAAGATACGTAAAAATATTAAAACTGACAAAACAAAATGAATTAATGAAAAAAGTAGTAAAAACAATAAAAATAAATGACAGAAATTGTAAAAAAAAATACGAAAAACAAAAATGCAATGAAAATGCAAAGAACAAATGAGGGGCAAAAACAAGAAAATAAATAATAACATAAATAAAATAACCCCAGCGGAAAGAACGTTGCAGATAAACAACAGATCATAAAAGTCACTTGAAGTTTTATGCACCGCCAACGAACCCCGACGTAATGAACCGGAAGTTTCTATTTGCGTTCTTTCTAAAAATGCACACCTTCTCGATTCACTGTTGAAGAAGTTTGGATTAGGGAATTACTGCTACTTCTTGGCCGAATGACAACCTTCAAACGATCTAGATGGTTTGTCTACAACGTATGTATAGAAGAATAATCAGGTGGCATTCGTAAGGCGCCTCAGAACAAGGTTATTATGAAACTCAGTCATACGTTTCGTGGAGTCCGGTGAAGCTCCCAGCAAGGGAGCATCTGTGGACACTACAGTAAGATGCCGGGCGCCTCGGAATGTCAATATGAAGCTCACTAATACATCTCAAGGAATCCCTAATGAAGCTCCCACCAAGGGAGCATCCGTGGACACTAAGGTTGCATCCACGCTACAGTAAAATGCCGGGCACCTCAAAATGTCAAAATGAACCTCTGTGACACGCTCCATGGACTCTGGTGAAGCTCCTACGAAGGGAACTTCCGTAAACTCTAAGGTTCCATCCGCATTACCATAAAACGCCATAACACCTTGGTAACTTATTATATCCATATCACTAAAACGTGGAAAAAATAGTCAATGATCGTCAATGTAGAAACAATATTTGGGAAATGTTGGATACTTTTACAAAGCACTGGTTAGGACTGCCATTCCTGTATCCATATCACAAACAAGTTGGAAACACGTCAACCACCATCAGTGGAGAACGAATACTTGGAAAATGTTGGATACCCTTATAAAACACTGATTAGGAGTACCATACATGCATCAATATCACAAACATGTTGAAAACAAGGCAACGACTTGTAGATACCACCCTAGTATCTTACAAGAATCACCATTAAGAAATCTTAGGTGGTCTTTGATCGAATCAAAGAATGCAGTTACTATATCCAGAAGAGAACTCACGTAAGTTGTTGACCCCAGGTTAGTCTTTCCTGAAGGTCACGGCTCTTCTGTGGTTTGTGAGGCCCAAGCAAATGGCAGGAATTCTGAGCAAAAGAGAGAACACTGGTTTCAACAGTTCACGCAGGAAATTCTCTGCCAATTTGCGTTCTCAGTGAATCCGGTTATTTGTCCTTACTTAAACGAAAGGTTGTCTGCACTTCACAGCTAAAACAAATCTTGAAATATACTTATTCAGATCAGCTTGATTAGCATTTAATAATCTCTAGACCAAGAACAATAACGTCAGCTTCCTTGTTACTGTATACTTCTGAGGCCCTTTTAAAGGATTTTCTCGACCGGGCAAATTTATATCTGTATCATTATTATTCAGATGATGAACCCTATTCATATGGAACAAGCCCACCACAGGGGCCACTGACTTGAAATTCAAGCTTCCAAAGAATATCAAGATGTTTATTAGTAAGAAGTAAGAGGAGGTAAAGAGGAATACAGAAAGAAAAAAGAAAAAATAAATCAATGCGCAAAAGCGCATACCCACTCGACCTGTTCAGTTTCAGACTCCTGGCAAGATGCCCAATACTAATGCTCAAGCAAGGAAAGGTCCTGGTTCAGTGGACAGAGGTATTCGCAGATTACAAGACTGGGTAAAGGGTAGAAATATATTTATGCAGAGTAAGGGTATCCGGGTATACAAAGGGGACAAAAGTGCATACAAAGCAATAAGACTTTAGCATGAACTGAATTATCCTCGTTCTCTCTCTCTCTATCTCTCTCTCTCTCTCTCTCTGTACACACACGTATCTATCTATCTATCTATTTACCCATCTATCTATCTACCTATATATATATATATATATTTATATATATATATATATATATATATATATATATATATATATATATATATATATATATATATATATATATATATATATATATATATATATATATATATATATATATATCTATATATATATAATATATATTTATATACAGATAATATCCTTTTATACAGGATGGAGGGTCCCATTTCAAGGGCGAGATCTTCAACAATAGAAAATTATCCTTTTTTTTATTTTTTACCAATGATGGTTCGCGGAAGCGATTAAACACAAATAAAAGCAATTAAGAAAACAAGGGCTTTAAAGGTGATTTTTAATATTGCTGAATGATGTCGATGTGTTTCTCAGTTGAAATACATCAGGACTAATTCCAGCCGTCGTGATAGAATTCACTTTTAGTTTTCTGTAAAAGAAAACTGTTGTGCCGGCTTTGTCTGTCCGTCCGCACTTTTTTCTGTCCACCCTCAGTTCTTAAAAACTACTGGGGCTACAGAGCTGCAAATTGGTGTGTTGATCATCCACCCTCCAATCATCAAACATACTAAATTGCAGCCCTCTGGCCTCAGTGGTTTTTAAGATCTGAGCGCGGACAGAAAAAAGTGCGGACGGACAGACAAAATCGACACAACAGTTTTCTTTTCCAGAAAACTAAAATCATAAGGTGCATTTTATTAAATTTAGCGCATTGTAAGTTGAGTTCATAAAATGCGGATTTTAATGAATTTATATGATTTTGTCTTATTTTTCTTCACAAAATAAGCTAAAACGTTTTCCTTATTATCTTACAATAGTTGGTCCGCTGAAAATAGAACATTTGCTTTCTTACAGAAGCATTTCCACAAAAACAAACAAGAAAATGTTTCCAGGATACGTGGATTCCTCTGCCAATATTGCTTGCGGTTGCTTGCTTGCTCTTGGCAACAGTTGGCTGGACTGGCTGGAAGATACTGCAAGCATTTCATCCCTTCAACACTTACTCAAAATGCTTTCACTCAATACTTACTCAAAGTGCTTCATTCTTCAAGCACTCAGTCGAAGCGCTTCCACTCCCCAACCACTTACTGAAAGTGCTTTCACTCCTCAAACACTTATTCAGTGCTTTTACTCCTCAAACTCTTACTGCAAGCGTTTTCACTCCTCAAACACTTATTCAAAGTGCTTTCACTCTTAAAACACTTATTCAATGTGCTTTCACTCCTCCAAGACTTACGCAAAGTGCTTTCACTCCTCAAACACTTACTGAGAGTGCTTTCTTTCCTCAAACACTTACTGAAAATGCTTTCACTCCTCAAACACTTACTGAAAGTGCTTTCATTCCTTCAACACTTACTGAAAGTGCTTTCACTCCTCAAACACTTACTGAAAGTGCTTTCACTCCTCAAACACTTACTGAAAGTGCTTTCACTCCTCAAACACTTACTGAAAATGCTTTCATTCCTCCAACACTTACTGAATGTGCTTTCACTCCTCAAACACTAACTGAAAGTGCTTTCACTCCTCAAACACTTACTGAAAGTGCTTTCACTCCTCAAGCACTAACGGAAAGTGCTTTCACTCTTCAAACAGTTACTGAAAGTGCTTTCACTCCTCCAACACTTACTGAATAAAGGCACGTATTAATTATCTATGATCTATGCTTCCCCTCTCTCTCTCTCTCTCTCTCTCTCTCTCTCTCTCTCTCTCTCTCTCTCTCTCTCTCTCTCTGTTACTGCTTCATACAAAAAATTCAATAAGGCACAATTTACCACCATTTTTTATTGCTAATCTCTCTCTCTCTCTCTCTCTCTCTCTCTCTCTCTCTCTCTCTCTCTCTCTCTCTCTCTACTTGACCTTAGAATCATGAGTCGAATTTACCTAAAAAAAAAAAAAAGGCAATATAAGTTGAGCTGGGGCATCCGGTTTTTTCAGTCCCAACTTATGCCCTTGAAGCCTGGGTCAGAATGCACTTGGGTACATGGGAACCTATCATTCTATTAAAGCGTAAGTATATATATTAACCTCTATGTGTATGTATGTGTGTAATATATATATATATATATATATATATATATATATATATATATATATATATATATATATATATATATATATATATATATATATATATATATATACTGTATATATATGTATGTATATATATAAATGTAGTTTTACTTCAGACCATATATACTGTATATAGCAATATAAATCCGAATATTATAGCGAGATATGAATTTATATAGAAATAAATATATAACTCTTATCACATATATGTATCCATATATAATGTACCAATATATATATATATATATATATATATGTATATATATATATATATGTGTGTGTATATATGTATATATATATATATATACATATATATATATACATTTTTATATACATATATATACATACATATATATATAATACACACACACACACACACATATATATATATATATATATATATATATATATACATACACTTAAATACCAGTTGTAAACATAATAATATCTTCAACCTGATCATACTGGAGAATGAACTGTGTCAAAGAGGAAATAGTTTCCAGCTACTATCAAACGTCAAACTATTTCCTAAATTATTCAGATCTGTCCCTGGATGCAAGACCCATCCATTACAAAACTACAGTAGCTGCTGCTGACAGCAAGAAACATTTTCGTAAGAGGACGAACCTCCCTGTAACACTCACTCTAACAAGTCTGGAAAGTTGCATAAACCCAAAATATTTACTGAGGAGCCGCAACTCTTGCAAGGGCTGTTCCCTGGGAATCTGGAGCCGGGAGCGTAATGAGCTACTGTACAG